>NW_005189166.1:0-1290 GCF_000239375.1 Pundamilia nyererei
TTTGTATGAAAAGTGCTTTATAAATAAAGATTGATTGATTGATTGATTAAAGCAGGAAACACACAGACTGATTTACAACACAACACGTGGACATGAACAGAGCACCAAGGACAGACACCGGCAGGGCTGAATATACACCAAACTTTAGGTTCAAACATAAACTAGTACAAAATCAGAATAAACACAAGGCACAAAAATGAACTTCAAGGAAACACAAAACGCTGGGTCAAAATGACCCAGGACCATGACAAAGTGTGTTTTGCTCTCCCACAAAACCATCTTCAGCTGTGTCTCCTTCTTCTCTCTGTACTAAAACTAGAACCTCTGTTGTAATTTAACACTCAGTGTCTTCCGTGTTGGGTGATTCTCTGCGTTCTTTCTCCTCTTCTTGCTTCAATCTCAGGGGTAGACTGCCCTGAGATATGTTTTTCCACAGACTAGGGGATTATTCTGTCCCCGCAGTTGAGATTTGAGATGGACAGATCCGATATTACGTATTGGTCCGATACTCACCTAAATTACTTGATCGGTTATTGAAAAGAAATACAAAATTTAATCCGATCCTTTAAATATCACAAAAGCACTTCACAAAACCTTGTGACATAGCGTAACCCAGCTCATAACCATAGCACATCGGCGCAGCATGCGTCAAGTGATAGAGCAGCTGTGGCGTAAGAGAGCTGTCGGTGGTCTGGTGGAGCATTTGGAGGCTCGCTACAAAACTAGCATTTCATCTCAGAGAAAGCTGTCCCGGAGAAAGCAAGAAAGCATTCCCACACTAAGCTTAACAACCGATATATGGAGCGACTTCTCCCCCCTCCCTCTCCTGTTGCTACTTCAATCATGAAACTAATCAGTGATCAGCTGATCGGCAGACTTTCATCCTAAATTACTTTTATATCTCGTCGGGACTGGATTTTATATTCCTGATGGAAACTTGGCTTGGATGCGGTGAGTTTTCTTCTTTCTCGGAACTCCTTCCCCCGATTGTTCATTTTTCAACTCTCCCCAGACCAATGGTAGAGGTGGAGGGCGTGCTCCATTTGTAAAATAATTTTAGATTTCCACATTAACAAAGTGAGTTTCGAAATGTTTTTTAAAAACCTCATTACATTTCAACCATTACCATCCTAGGGGCGCTAGGATGGTAATGAGGTGCTTGAAATCTTGTAGGTGGCTGAGTTTATACTGCTACCATTGAGACTGATCGGAAATCCGTCTTTGTGGATCTATGGAAGTCCATATATACAGGGTGTAGCATCCCCTGGGTAAAGGCGGTGATCTGCAGGG
>NW_005189166.1:2293-8609 GCF_000239375.1 Pundamilia nyererei
CCAACTCATCCACAGTGGAGTTAAACCTTACAGCTGTGACTTGTGTGGAAAGTCTTTTACCCGGGCTGGAGACTTAAATAAACACCAACTCATCCACAGTGGAGTTAAACCTTACAGCTGTGACTTGTGTGGAAAGTCTTTTACCCAGGCTGGACACTTAAAAAGACACCAAATCACCCACAGTGGAGTTAAACCTTACAGCTGTGACTTGTGTGGAAAGTCTTTTACCCAGGCTGGACACTTAAAAAGACACCAAATCACCCACAGTGGATTTAAAGCGTACAGCTGTGAGTTGTGTGGTAAAGCTTTTGCTCAAAATGAAAATTTACAGAGGCATCTAGTTACCCACTCTGGAATTAAGGCTTACAGCTGCGACGTTTGTGGAAAAAGTTTCAGCGACAAACACTACCGAAATATTCACCTTCGGATTCACACTGGAAATGATGTTTTCTACTGTGATCAGTGTGGGAAACTGTTTGCAACAGATGCACAGTTACAACGACACATGTTTCGCCACACTGTGGAGAGACCTTATAAATGTGACCTGTCTGAGAAGTCTTTTAAATCTCCACATCAGCTGAAAAAACACCAACAGATCCACACCAGAAAGTAACTCTACAAGTGCAGTTACTGTGAGGATGTATTTAGTTTTATCTTGTAATTGTAACCTGATTGTTTGGAACAAGTCTGATCAGTAAACTTATGGAGTTATACTGAATGAACTGTTTGGAAAAATTAAGACTCATTTTCACTCAGTAAGCTGAGTGTTGTAATGTAAACAGTAAAATGTAATTGGACGTTGGCAGAGATGCTCTTTGTTTCAGGCAACGTTCAGGATAAAAACGTTGAAGGAATTCCCTGACTTACAATGTCTTTGTTTAGAAGTGGAGCGATGCACATGGATCCAGTTCTCAACCCTGTCGTCACTGTGGTGGTGGAAAAGAGTTTCTCTGTGACCTTTGTGGAAAAACTTCCAACCATCAACGGGACCTAAAACCACATCAATGTAGCCACACTGGAGACAAAATGAACTACTGCAAAGAATGTGGGAGAGGCTTCCACACACCAAGTACATTAAAAATACATGAACTCTTCCACAGTGGGGTCAAAAACCACATCTGTGACCACTGTGGGTCATCCTTCACCACTTCACCACCCACCATGAGCTCAATGAAAAAGCATAAGGGAATCCACACAGGAGAGACACCATACAAGTGCAGACACTGTGACAAAAGCTTCTCACAATCAGGTCATCGTAACAAACATGAACGTACACACATGGAAGTGAACTTCAGCTGTGACCAGCGGGACAAGAGCTTCAGGAATCTCAGTTCATACTCCAAACACAAACGATCCCACACTGTAAATAAACTGTTTCACTGTTACCAATGTGCAAAAACCTTCACTTCATTATCTGCTCTGTGCAAACATCAGCCTGATCATGCAGGACTGAAATCACTGGATCACAATGAATCTGAAGAGAGAGAAAGATCCTCTTCTGGTTTCAAGCTCAGACTTAAAAACCTTCAGATCAGGCTCCACAGAGTTCAGATGGAATCTCCTGTAAAGAGTGTCAGCTGATGCCACACTTGGATCTGATGAGGTAGCTCTGATTTCTGGAGCTGCAGTGAATAATCCTGAATGTTACATTTAGGAAGCTGCATGTATAGATATGCATATCAAGTTTATTATTTTTCCTTTTAGGGATTTTAATTCTCTAAAATTTTATCCCTGTTACATTTTAATCTTTGTTTCCTTAGGACACAGTAGTGTTTAGCAGTTGTGTTCATTTTATGTGTTACCTAAGTTTAATTTCATTCACATTCATATTTAATCTTTTGCTGAGGTAAAATCTTCTCTTAAATCATTTTCTCCCAAAACTACAAATGTTTTCACAGCAGTTGCTCTTAAAACCTCCAAAATGAACTAAATCGGTCCACCAGCTTTGAAACAACCCCTGCTGTGACTTTATGTCCAGAAAAAAGAAACTCAAGCTAAACTGGTTTTGGGCTGTACTTCCATGTAATACCAGTTTGTACCTGAAGATGAAGCAGTGAGTCAGTGTAACCTTTATTTAATTAGGCAAAGAACACATTCATATTCACAGTGGCAGCAAAGAAATGTTGAAAGTTAAAAACAGCAGCACACATCAGGACCAATTTAAAGATCACAGATGACTTCTTTTACTTAATTCAGATTCCTTCAAATTTTCGGCTCCTCCTTTCACTTTAGTGTATTTACTGTATCCTTGAAGTCCACATGATGTTTTTTTTAATGAATTCATTTTGATCCACATGTTCTGCAGCTGTTTTCCTGTTGATTTGAAGTTTGTATAATGAAATCCTGATCATGTTAAAGTGTTAGTTATATTTGATGAACTCTGTGTAAAGTTTGTCTTATTAAACAGTTTGGTGTGAAAATGAAGAAATGGTCTCAGAACAAGTAGTTTGAGCCATGATTTCACATTCAAACTAATTTAACTGTTTTCAGTGGTACATGTGGAGGTTTATCAGAGGAGGCGACTTGGCTGTTCTCCACTCACACAGAACAGGGTTCCTGCAGCTCATTAAAAACTCTGAAATGATCTTCAAGGACCAAAATATTTGAATTTTCTCAAAAACGTGCTGTGGGCATGACGCTTTTAGAGAGTGTATTTAAGATGCATTGTGAATAACATCTCACACATTCCGATAAAGCAGATGTTCCTGCATTGCAACAGCGCTTTGCAGATGTCTTCTCCCCCCTGCCCGTGTGCACGACTCTCATGGAGCACCAATTTGAGACGCAGCTGATTGGCAGATTCCCTTGTCTGCAGAGTCCAAAGACAAAAACGGCCTCATCCACTCTGTGTGGTTCGTACCAATTCGTCACACTTCCGTTTGGCTTGTTTGAAGCCCCGGCCATTTTTCAGCACCTCCTGTAGCGATAGCTGCGTGCTCACATTGCATATGCTGTTTCCTACCTGGATGATGTCATCATTCATAGTGATACCTCGGTGGAGCATGTGCAGTGGTTGGTCACAGTCCTGGATTCCCTGAGGCAGGCAGGGCTGATGGCAAACCCAAAGAAGTGTGTGGTTGGATGGAGGGAGGTACAGAGTTTTTGGTACAATTTTGAGACCCCATTTGGAGGCTGATTACACCACAGCGACGTGATGAAGGCTGTCCCAATTCCAAATGTGGCCGGAAATGCGCACTTCATTTCCCCGGACTTGAAGGATGAGTCAGGTGTATCATTCGCGGCCCAACATATCCCAGAATTCATAGCGCAGCTTTGACTGTAACTAATTTTAAAAAAACAACAAAAAACAGCAGATGGTAGAAGCGTGGTGGCTGAAGAGTAAACTTTTGAGTATTGAATTTTTCAACCTCATCAGTTAACGCTGTCCATGTGGATATTATAGATTTGTAAATGATTACCTAACAATCTTGTCAACACAAAGTTCTTTATTGACAGGCAGTGGGGAGATGGGACACTTGGGCAGTGCATTTACTCCATATAATGTGTTATCAACCTTTTCATCTTTTCTCATTACCCACAGCTACATCCACTTCTTTTGGGCTTAGGCTACTCACTAGGGCTGGGTATCATCGCTGATTTCTATAATCGATTTGATTAAATTCAATTTTGACTCAGTAACTGTTTCAAAGTAACTGAGGATAAAACACAGAAAAACAGCAAGCTATGCGTTTTTCAATTTGGCATAATTAAAAAAATTTTTATTAAACAGCAAAAATGAAACTTTCTTTTGGTCGGAGAGGAATAAAAGCTGCAGCTCAGAATCAGTGAGATGTTGACTTTCTGCCCCGACGGCGTGTCCGTGTTCATGTCGTCAGCTGAGAAAGGCGACATGTCACTGATGCATCGGGTCCGCCCATATGGAAAAGATATATATAAATCTTATAAAGTTTTTATCTGTCTTGTATGAAACTTGTATGAAAAGCATACAGGAGTGAAAACACATATAAGATCCCTTGAAAAATTATAAAATGAAATTTGTATGTTTTGTATACTTACTAAAAAAAAAAAAATGAAAGTAATGAGAAAGTGGCCACTTTCATGAGTAAATCATATATGTTTTTACTATTTTTTTTCCATATGCGCGCGCTTTGTGTTCACGTCTTTATGTGGAATCTGTTCACCTGTTCTCATTTATTGTTTTAGCTGTTTGGTGGTCATTGAAATATATTTCTGAGCTCCCTGCGTTTCTGGCAAAATACATTTATATTTAGAAATCGATTCAGGATTTAATGAATCAATATTGCATTATTCATCGCGTTATTAATCGATACCAAGTCAGCATCGGTATCGGATCGATTCTAGCCTGGTGAGATCAATTCTTTATTTTAATTTCTGCTCTTGTTTGCAATGCTGTGCATTCGGCAAAGACGAAACAGCCAGGTCGCCGGACTCGCTGCTCCCGTGTCAGCGAAGAGCAGGCAGACTTTGCTCCTCCTCCCCCCTCTTGTGTTTAGATGTTACGCTGTCATGTGACGTGACTTTGAGGGATTGTTAAGTTGTTTACATGTATATTCACCAGTTGTTTTTGTTGTTGAGAATTTTAATTGTAATTTTTTTTATGTCATAGTTTCTCAACAGTACTTGTTTCTTTTAATTTGTTTACTGGTTTGCATGCACTTTTTATTTTTCTAGATTTTTCTAAAAAATAAATTTGAAAAGAATTGATAACTGTAAACCACCACGGCAGACCCAATGGCATTTTCATGCTTTGCAGCATCATTCATTCTTACAAGTCATCCAGCTTGTAAGAATAAAGGCTTTGCACCCCTGATGATCCACCAGGACAAACTCAGCAGTGTGTGAGGAAGAGGAGGAGGAAGAGCCAGCAGCAGCTGACAGATGGAGAGAATAGACAGACTGTTCCCTGTTTGTGAAGGACTTATTGAAATGTTTTAAATGACTAATTGTCTGCCCTGAATCAGTGTTAGTAGTAATATAAAGGCACTTTTTTTGCCCCCACACCCCTCACCCCCCACACCCGTACCCCTCCCCTTTCCCCCTGCGCATCCATGTGAGTGCATGTACGCGTGCGTGTCCCCCTGTAGTAGGCACTGTGAGCTCAGGCGTCATATGAGTTCACATGTGTTTAATCTGCGTTTTATTTAATGAAACTATTATATGTTTTAATTAAACAGTTTTTAAGGGATGTATAGGTCTCAGCGCTCTGTTATTTAGACACAGATGATTTATTTTAGCTAGTTTAGGAGCATTTTACTTTTAATTTAACTAGTTTAGGAGCATTTCACATTCTTTAGCGCTCTGAAAGACACAGAGGCTAATAGTTTTTAAACAGAGTACCACAAACAACAGGTATCGCTTTAGAAATAAACTGTGATACTTCTAAAAGCACATATTCACACCTAGCCACACTAGCACTGTATGAACCCCCAATGTTCCTTTAATGCAACTAGCCCTCTAATTATCTACTAGTCACAAACACCCTGTAACAGTAAGACTCAAAGATTACACATAGATGATTTAACTGCATTAGGAGCATCTCACTTTTCTTTAGCTCTCCGAAAAGACACAGAGGCTAATATTTTTAAATAGAGCACCACAAACAACAGGTATTCCTTTAGAAATAAACTTTTCTTGTGATCTCTAAAAACCACAGATTCTTAACTCTGCAACAGTTACACAGAGGGGTTACAGTTAGGCCCCCAACAGTCAACAAAAGAAGTCATAAAACAATAAAAGCGGCTCCCTTTATCAAGAGCATCCCAGCACACACATCCCAACTGTAGTTCCATAGTTTTTCCACCTTTTTCTTTACAACCTGTTCTTTATATCTGCATCTCAGAGGCCAACTGAAACCAAATCCACCTATATAAAAAACCCCATCAGACACATAGTATTTTCCTCAGCACTTCACAAATGCCGCAAGGTATACTGTATCGTTTTAACTTTTTATTTTTCCCAAACACAGTGGTGGTCACATCAGCAGAGAGGTGGAAATCATAGCTGTTCATAAGAGTTTCATTTAATCAAACCTCATCTTAGTATCTAAGTGGCTCCTCATCATTATCCAATTCACCATTTTATTTAAATACCTGAATTTTCGGAATGAGGATCCAAGAGGGACACAGAGTAGCTCATACAATGGTATAAATGTATTTTTTGCGATACTTTATAAATATGAAACTCTAAAGATTTTGAATTCATGCACATTGTGAATCAAGAATCTAAATATTTGTGTCACAATGATTTCTATAAAAGCATGTTGTTTATGGGGATAATGTGACAAATTTTTTGTGCGTCCTATTAATGATCAATGGTAATTGAAGAGGAAGCTTGA
>NW_005189167.1:0-1385 GCF_000239375.1 Pundamilia nyererei
AAATCTTCCTCACCTGACATGCTCACCCGTCTGGTGTGAGGGACCAGACAGGGTTTTCATATCCTGTTTTCACGGGATATGAAAACAGGATGTACAGACCGAGGAAAGAGAAAAAGATAAAAGGCTTTAAGCTGTGAGTCCTTCTCCTGCATTGTTCCAGTGTGAACCAGAAAGTCATTTAAACAGTTCTTCCTCTTTAACTAGATGGAAATTGTTTTAGCTGCGAGTTTTGTGTATGTGTGTGTACTTGTACACATTGCTGTGTTTGAACCAATAGAAAAGCTCCTTCTCAGAGGAAGAGGGCGGGCTTTACTTGGTGTCAGTGACAGAAATTAAAAAAAGCTCAAATGAGTGAGAAGGACGATGAAGGAAACATCTGTGCTGTGTCTGCTCTGTAAGTAGAATCTCTGTGTTTGTTTCATCAGCTGTTTTTTAAAGTAATTATTTAATTAATAATTTTCATATTCATTATTTTCTTATCAAAACTGTATTGAAACATGTTGCTGACGACAAATTGAAAAACACCCAAAACAATTTAAGTCTGTTTACTGATCTGAAACAGGAAGGGACCCACTAGTTCAGAAATCTGAAGTTGTCCTGTGTGAAGACAGATTACAAAATAGATTCCTCATATTTTAAAAACAGATAGTCAGACACAAGTGTTTAGACTTCAGTCCCAATAGCACAAGAAACATATTGGGCTTCCCAAGTTAAGCTTTCCTGCACATCCAGGCAAAATCAGATGGTCCATATTTTCACCTAAAGTATGAGTATGTGTTTTTGAGATCTTCATGTTCACCTCAAAGTGTCATTTCTCTTTAGTTCTCATCTCACTGCTGAGCTGCAGAACAAACCAAGGTCAGTAACCTTCTTCTGTCACAGTTTAAACCTGATAAATGCTCACTGACATGACCTGATTGGGGTGATGTCAGAAAATCATCTGAATTTGCTGAAACAAATGATTACACAATATATATATGATTTCATAGTTTTAGCTGTATGCGCAAAGATGTAAGATTTTAACCCTCACAGCTCGTCTGACTGTGAGTCCCAGCAGCTCTCAGTTCTATATTGGAGACTTTGTGTGTCTGAGCTGTGAGGAGGACGACAGCTCTGCTGGATGGACTCTGAGGAGAAACACAAGCACAGAACAGAGGACTCAGTGTGTAGCTGGAAAATCAGAGATCTCTTCCTGTAATATCAGCTTCATCATGCCACTGGACAGTGGAGTTTACTGGTGTGAGTCCAGAGAGGGTCCCATCAGTAACATGGTTAACCTGACAGTCACTGGTAAGCTGAGTGTGTGGAGTTAGTGTTGATGAAGCTGTGTGTAAATGGATGAAATGCTGTAGTTTGTCTCTGTGTTGAGGTGGATCAGTGATCCT
>NW_005189167.1:2441-6306 GCF_000239375.1 Pundamilia nyererei
TAACAGATGTTAATGGGTCTGCAGCCGTCCAATTTCCTGTTTGTCATCATAAAAATAGCAATATGTATGTGTTATACATAAGTGCTTTATATTTAGATGATACCAACATTTTAGAAGCATCTAGATATAAATTCTAAATTTGACTGTAATAAACTAAATAATTTAAATGAAAAGATCTGATTGCTGTTCACATAACGATTTCTGCAGTAGCCAATAGTCTACAAAGAGCTCTATTATCAGCTGCACAACCAACAGCGATGCCCTTCATATGTGTTTTATTGTGCAGGCATTGATACAGATGCAGTCTACTGAACAGCAAGAACAGAAGACATCAAAGACAAGGAAAACAAATCAAAGATGAGAGGTACAGCTCCGGTTTACAGCTAAAACTGAGGCTGATCTAACAATTTAAAACCTTTGAAATGGTATAGTATAATTCATCATCTTTACCATCTTATTAGCTTGTTAATATTTAGTAATTAGCACTGTGTGCATTGGTGGGAACACCACAGGTTTTTTTTGTATTTGTGTGTGTCAACAGCAATACACTGTCTGTGAGGCTTCAAGCAAAGAATCTTGATTAATAATCTACATTTGTCTACAGTTATATTTTCAATATCTATGTAGGAACAGGTCGGGGGGTTTAATGGTGATCATTACTGTTTTAGAAGGAACCGAATATCTTTTTGTCTAAATTGCAGCTCATTTTCTTAGGGACAAGTGGAACCTCTTAAGCCCCAACGCCCCCTGATACGGGGGCAAAAAGCAGAAGATCAGGTAGGCTTGGGGCTTAAGAGGTTAAAGGTGCTAGCACATTGATTCACCCTTCTAGTATGTGCTTAATGACAGGTGTGTTGTGACTTTTGATTCATATCTGTGTCACTTAATATTTTATAACCAGTGTTAATGAAACTTGCCCAAATTGCCAAAATCAGCCCACACAGTCCTTTGATACAAGAACTTGTTAATTGTCTGCAGTTAAAACCACAGCTGCAGCTTCCTCCTTCGAGAACATGCAACAGCCAACAATTTTGCGGCCACCCAGCAGCCTTTTCACAGAAATGCCCCTCACTTCTATGTGGTCATTGTGTGTTCCACAGCAGAAGTGTTAAGATGAGGATAAAAATAAAACTCTTGAGATGCTGCAGTTTCTGAAAACCTTCGCTGAATCTTTTCACGCTACTGCATAAAAGAAAACAGTAACACAGGTTTCGTTGTAGTGCTGTATTGTAACAGCAGTCATTCTGTTGCAGTTATTAAGAACAGTCGAAAAAATCAATAACAGCACCAAAGTATCATGACATCCAAGGCCACGAGTGCATAAGAAATTCTGACAACAACTGATGTTTGAGTCTGTGGGACCTCAGTGTTTCATTGTTTCCAATGTTTAGCCAGAAAAAAATGGAGATGAAGAGTATTCAGAACATGAGGCCGTTTGCCCCTTATTGGACAACACAGGGAGTAGACCTGAGGGTGGAGAGAGAGTGCTGGGGAATAGTTTACAGCAGGCCTCTGCAGTGAGGAGTCTACCCTGCAGTACATGGCTTACTTCCTCAATCAGATCAACTTTAATTGACATAGTCTTATAATCAGACACTGACAGTGATTTTGAAGACAAGGAGGAGACTGATCTCCAAAACAAGCCTATCAGCAGTTAACAACAAATTTCACATCAAAACTAAATTAAAACTTTAACTATGAGATGTTTGTTAGATGGGGCTGAGATATACAGGCAAGCCCATAATTATTCATACACCTGGCAAATTTTGACTTATAGTTTTATTCAACCAGCAAGTTTTGTTTTGACTGGAAATGACACAGGCGTCTCCCAAAAGATAAGACGATGTACAAGAGGCATCATTGTGGAAAAATTATTTATACCCTTCACAATAACGAATAGAAAAGCCTTCATTGGCTATTACAGTTCCGATAATTTCAGACCAGCTTTTTGCATGGTTCCACAGCTATTTTTTTCCATTCATCTTTAGCAATGAGCTCCAAATCTTTCAGGTTGGAGGGTCTTCTTGCCATCATCCTGATCTTTAACTCCCTCCACAGATTCTCAATTGGATTCAAGTCAGGACTCTGGCTGGGCCACTGCAAAACGTCAATGTTTTTCTCTGCTAACCATTTCTTCACCACTTTTGCTGTGTGCTTTGGGTCATTGTTGTGCTGAAATGTCCACTGGTGCCCAAGGCCACGTTTCTCTGCAGACTGCCTGATGTTGTCACTGAGAATCTTCATGTATCGCTCCTTTTTCATGGTGCCATTTACTGTGATAAGGTCTCCTGGTCCATTGGTTTAAAAACACCCCCAAAGCATTATGTTCCCACCACAATGTTTGACAGTGGGGATGGTGTTCTTTGGGTTGAAGGCTTCTCCGTTTTCATGCCAAATGAAGGAAACATTGTGACCAAACAA
Organism: Pundamilia nyererei; assembly: GCF_000239375.1. NCBI lineage: Eukaryota > Metazoa > Chordata > Actinopteri > Cichliformes > Cichlidae > Pundamilia > Pundamilia nyererei. Next base: position 4,863 of record NW_005189167.1, read on the forward strand.
TTCAATTTTTGTTTCATCTGACCATAACACAGAAGACGAGAAGTCTTGTTCTTTGTCTAGATGAGCATTTGCAAAGGCCAAGTGAGCTTTTGCGTGCCTCATCTGGAGAAGTACCGTCCTCCTTGGTCTGCATCTGTGGAACCCAGCAGTGTGCAGTGTCCGTTGGACTGTTGGCCTTGAGACATCACCAACAGAGCCCAGATTCACCAGGATGCCCTTGGTGTTGATCCTTGGATTCTTTTTCACCTCTCTCACTATCCTCCTGGCGAGCACAGGTGTCACTTTCGGCTTCCGACCACGTCCTCTGAGATTTTCCACAGTGCGGAACATCTTGTATTTTTCAATAATACTTTGCACTGTAGCCACTGGAACTTGAAAACATTTGGAAATGGCCTTGTAGCTCTTTCCTGACTGCGCAGTCACAATGTGCAGCCACAGGTCCTTTTATCTGTTGGGAGACACCTGTGTCATTTCCAGTCAAAAAATAACTTGTTGAATAAAACAAACTTTAAGTCAAAAATTGTCAAGGGTATGAATAATTATGGGCTTGATTTTGTATGTTTGATAAATATGAATCTGGTAATTCTGTAAATTCTAAATTCAGACAAATCCCAACGATTAAGTGTTGCATTTGGTCTGTATTGCTTGGAATTGCCTGAAATATCTTTACATGCGCCTTTATGGTTGTATTGATATAATAAAATTATAATCTGGCAGGTCCACCAGACCAGTGAGCATTGGCAGATTATTTGAACACAGCACAAGGGTGACCAAATGTTATTGCTCACTCTCAGGTGTTGCAGACAGGCTGCAGCTATGGTGATGGTCCCCGTTTCAAAATCTCACTTCTCAGCTAGTCAGAGAAATATTCTGTCGAGGTGGAGAGAGTTTGACTTCTTAATGTCATTTAACCCTCTATTGACCATGGGCCCATCGGTGGGCACATTTCATAGGTAAATATCAAGGGTTAGTCAATAAAGGGTTAATGCAGGTGATGAGCTAATTGTTTCATGCTTGTAATCATGTTTCCTGTTATTTGAACTGTGTGTGTTTGTGTTCAGACGTTAAACCAGATCCAGACGTTGTCTACTCTTCATTGAAGTAGTCCACCAGTCCAACCACTGACGTCCAGCTGCTGGTCTGTAATCCCCCTGCAACACAGATCAGAAGACAGCTGGTTTTTTAGGTTGAAAACTTTTACTATTATGTTGTTATTATGTTTTATGTCCTCAGAAGCTTCTCTGTTATTTAGATATTAGTCATGCTTGTTAGATCTCTCTCTTGTTTCTGTGGCAGAAATATGGTTTCTCTGCAGGATTAATAAAATTTTAATTTCATTTGTTTTTCTCGTGTGGTTTTGTGGGTTTAAAAAAGGTTTTAGATGGAAAATTTGACTTGTTCAGGTTTGGTTGTGGTTATTATTTAGCACAGAAAAGATTAGGTA
>NW_005189167.1:6733-8588 GCF_000239375.1 Pundamilia nyererei
GGAGGAAGCCGGAGTACCCGGAGGGAACCCACGCAAACACGGGGAGAACATGCAAACTCCACACAGAAAGACCCCGGCCTGATGGTGGAATTGAAATCAGGATCTTCTTGCTGTGCGGCAACAGTGCTAACCACCATGCTGCCCTCTCTTTTCTCATTTCTATGAAAATGTTTCAAAATAACTGGACAGAAAGTTGAGTGTCTGTCTGCTGAAACACTGCAGGGCTGTCAGAGAAGGGAAAAGGAGAAGGAATCAGAGTGTTGTTTATGGTCAGTAGTTGAGGTGAATTAAGGTTATAATAATAATACTTCTCACAATAATATACCAATTTTAATAAGGTACAGGGAAATGATTGCTAGAGGGTGCTGTTACTCTCCAGGGCACTCGAGGGTTTTTCATTACTATTTTTAAAGCCTAGTAGAATTGCAATTGCATTTTCTTTTTTCTCTTTTTTTTTGCATATGAGGAGTTGTACTTACATGTAATGCATTCAGCTTGTCCTAGGTCACGGTTTCCTTCCACATGTGGCTTTGCAAAAACTGCACAAAAAGCACTTGCAGCATCAAAAACACAATATTCCAGAAACACGCTTTGCCGATCTGATCGGCTGTTGAACTTAAGTTACACTGCTTGAAATAGGTTATTTTGATGCACATGCTGTCTTTTTGCAAATCTGCATTATATTTACTTTCGTTTTTCCTGCAGTATATAAAAATTGGTGTATCTCAAAAACAAAATTATGAAGACACTCAAAATAAACTTTCTGTGGTTGGAAACTACTTTATGCATCATTTTTCTATTTACAGTTTTGAGGGATAAACGTTTGAAATTTCTCTAACAAAAAATATATGTAAAAAACACAAAAACTATTTTCATGTTTTTTTGTAGTTTATTGCACTTTTTATGAATTGATGTAGTTACTATAGACTTAATGCATACATATTATTAAAATTTGGGATGTGATGGTTGTATTGATATATAGCAACTTGTAATACTCCCACAAATGGCACTACAGCATCTAAAAATATAAAGATAAGCTCTGGCGGACTTGGTTCTATGGTAGCTCATAAAGGGTTAAAAACAAAAAAAAAACATATCTTTGCCAGAAAAACAGCCAGATGGAGAATAAAGTGCTCCTCTCTCCCCTATTCTTGAATAAACTTTTTGATTCAGTCCTTCAAATTAAAAGCATCCAATTCTTCAAGTTTAATTCCAGGACTGAGGTCTGTATCTGCAGCTCAGATGGAGATTGTGTTTTAAATTTATTTATATAATATATTTTAAATTCGTATTAAAGCCCAACCCTTTCATTATTAGGGGTGTGGCCTCTTTGATTGACAGCATGGTAACACGGGCATCTGTAGCTGCTAACTAGGCAGCTAATTGTTGGATGTGGACCTCTGATCGTGATTGTGCTGCTGTATTCTTTTTAATGCAATTATCTGACCAGTAATATGGCTGCTGTGTGGCTAACTGAACTAAAAGACCGTTCAAGAAGTGCTCCAGTTTAGTTTATAAAAATTTCAGTTTTCACTGATCCAAAAGGCCGTTTACATGTGGACGAAAGGCCGAAACGCACAGAAGAAGCTGTGTTTTCAAAAATACGCAGCTTACGCAGTACATTTCAAAAACTTACATGTGGACGTAGCCTTAATCTTGTGTGAAAATACCAAATAATATTTAAAAAATAGTTCTTATACGCTTTTAAAGAAGTAGGTGTCATGGTCTGTGGTGAGTGGCTGGAATTTCCATAAGGCTCCTGAACTTACCTGGGATCCGCCCCTGGGCAGGGCCAACTCCTCCAGCTCCTGCACACCTGGAGCCTATTGCAGGCAATCAAGCCAGAGGGATTTAA
>NW_005189168.1:0-3907 GCF_000239375.1 Pundamilia nyererei
GATGAACAGTTTTGAATGTCGAGAAGAGCAAAAGAAAAATAGTCATTTTCATTAACCACTGGCAGTTGCTCAGTGAATTAAGAGTGTCGGCGGCGTAAGCACCGCTTTGTCCGGGGGACAGAATTGAGCTGTGCCTCCAGTGCGCAGGAGGATTCCCAACTGAAGTGGACGAGGTTTGGATCCTCGCGGAGCAGCAGGTGGAGTTCTATGGAAATTCTGCACACCTACGAGAGCCAGATGTAGGACTCATAAATTCAAAAGAGTTTATTAGTCCTACACTTTGAGTAAACTCAAAACAGCAGCTTTAATGCTGTAAAACCTCACATCCAAATACAAAGCAAAAGAAGAAACTAGAAACAAGAAACTCAAACTAAACCACTAGAAAATAAACCAGGAACTCAAAACTAGGAGTCGACTTGGCACATTGAGGGAAGAAACACACAGCATAGTGAGGGTGCAACACAGAAAAAAACAAGGAAAATGCATGGCTTAAATGCACAAGGGCGCAACGAGGGAATGGGAAACAGGAGGGAAACACAGCTGAGACTAATTAGACATGAGACATGGGAAACGAAACTAGATACACTGACATGAAACAAGGAACCGACAAAGTAAAACAGGAAGTTTAACACAGAGACAGTGAAACAGAGAGACATGACTGACCGGGGAGACATGACCGAGGGAACAGGGAACATGGAGACAAGACATGAATCATGGAACACAGGGAGGTCATAAACTAAAAGCTAAAAAACACAACAAACTTAACATTTAAACAGAAAACCATCAAGATAACTCAAAACCATGAATAACAATAATCAAGGAATACAAATAACACTGGGTCATGGAAGGCCTTCCCTTAAAAAGACATTTGGATGGGAGCATATGTTGTTCTAAAACTTGTAAATACCTTTCAGCGTTGATGGTGCCTTTCCAGATGTGCAAGGTGCGAATTCTAGGGCATTAAACCCTCCTCATCCTGTCAGAAATGCACATTTATTTAACTGAGTGCTGTTAACATGCGCTCCCTTTCCTCTTTAGTCTGGGGAATATGGTGTCCATGTTTTTTTTTTTTTTTTAAATCACTTCTGATTCATCTGATCACATAACAGTTTCCCTCTTTGTGTCATGGTTATTGGTCCTTTCGACCCAGCATTTTGAGTTTCTTATGTTTTTATAACATTTTATGGTTTATTATTTAAGGTTCATATAGGTAATCCCAAGTTTATTCTATATTAGCTTTTGTGCATTTTGGCTCCTCTCGTGTCTTTGCCCTCTGTGGCCCCTGCTGTGTGTATGTGTTTGCGCCTTGTTTCCCTCTTCTGTGCATGTTTTCCTCCTTGTGTTCCATTGTATGTTACCCTTCATGTCTCCTCTTTCCTGTTTCCTGTTCCCTTGCTCCCTCTTGTCTGCCTTTCCTCCACTCCTCTGTCAAACTAACGTGTCAGTCTTGTGTTCCTCCGTTTCCTGTTTTACTGTGACGGTCTCGTGGTTCTGTGTTTGGTGTGTCTAGATGTGCTTCCACTGTGGTGTCATGTTAATTTGTGTCAGCTGTGTTCCCCGTGTGTTCCCAATTCCCTCGTTATCCTCCTGTGTATTTATGTCAGCGTCTCCCACAGTTCTGTGTCGTGATCTCCCTTATGTGTCTGTGAAGGTTCTCAGTCATCCAGGTCATCGTAGTCAAAGGAGCTTGCAAAGAAAAGCGTCTGGAATTCTTTAAGTTGCTTGAAGACGTTTCACCTCTTCAAGCAATTCGCATGATAAGGTGGGGCCAGGTTTCACAATGAACACACCCGAAACTCTGGCTGATTGGGACCCACGCCCAGTTTCACACCTTGGCTCAGGCAATTAGAGGATCATCAGGGGGTCCTTTTGTCCCTCTGTGGGGGGTTACTCCCACTAGGTTTATATCTGGGACTCTCCACCATTTGACCTTAGAACTGAAGAAGCTTCTCGGATGAGAGGTGAAATGTCTTCAAGCAACTTAAAGAAGTCCAGACGCTTTTCTTTGCAAGCTCCTTTGACGATCTCCCTTATGGTTGTGTGTTTCTCCACGTGCTTCCCTGTGTGTTTTATTCATATAAATAAAGCTGTGGTTTATTTTTTTAGTTTACTTTCACCTCTCTGAGTCTGTGCTAGGGTCCTTTCCTGCCTGCTGCATAGCCAAATTATGACACTTTGTCTTAGTCCATTTTAAAAGAGCTTCGGCCCAGAGAAGACAGCAGCATTTCTGTTAACTTATAAATCTTTCTTTGTATGGTAGAGATGAATGGATGAAAAGAGGAAGTCCACAGACAAGTTTCATGGAGGACATTCAGAGGGTTGATGTGAGAGAAGATGTAAGGGATAGGGTGAGATGGAGGCAGATGATCTGCTGTGGTAAAAAAAACAAAAAATGTAATGTGGTTAAAGATAAGGGATACATAAGATAAGGGTTAGATAGTGACTCTAACAACTTGCTATGAAAATACAGGTTATGGGTTCCTACAGGAAGGCTATAGCAAACTGGATACAGTACATGAAAGTAGACTACTAACCTTTTTTACAGTGTTCTTCCATATTACTTTATGATTGCACAAAGACTGATAGAAATGTACATTTTTAACTAAAATCATTCATTTTGATGTGCGGAAGTTGTGTTTCTGTGCTTAGACTTTGTGTATATGTGTTAAACACATAAACAGTGCTAATGTTTAGGTAGCAACTTAGCTAGCTGAATACAGGATACAAGGTTGATGCATAGTAATAAAACCGTAAAGCTTTTCCAAAAATAAACTTTTGTAGTCTACATTGGTACAATGATTGCCGATTGTATTCTGATTACAGCAGGCATGCTGTAAAACAACAGGTAAAACCTCCCAAATCTGTGTTTTAGCACTTTAAGCTAATGTAACATTTTACAGTGTATCTACTAAACTTACAATTTTCTTTTGTCTGAGAAACACTGAACACAAACACATTGTTTTCAGAGAAAACTCCTTCAAAGGGAATCTCTTAAGGGGTAAAGTTACATCTCAGTTTGGAGTTAAAAAAAGTAAATATTGGTAAATGGTTTACCACTTAGGTTAGTTTTATAGATTTTATAATCCAACTTGTTGTTATTTTGTGTGTGGGTTTTTTTGTTGTTGGTTTTTTTTAAATGCAAAAATATAATAGAGCTTTTTTTTTTTAGTTTAAAGTGTGCAGGAGATGAAAAGCCGACCCTCACGGATGAACCCAAATCTCCTCCTCTAGATCCTTCTGGTAAAAGCCGCCAAAAAACTTCTCACCGCACTCGTTAGCAGGCCTGCAGAGCAGACGCTCTCTGATCTCTGACATTGAAGTCAGAGATCAGATTAGTGCCAAGACTGTGATTTATATGTTCTCACGCGGAATTGAAGTCGCTGTCGCTTTGGGACTGAAACTTGGCACAGATGATTACGATTGGATGAAATTATATAGAGATGCTTGCCTCACATTACACTCACACAGGGATAGCACTATCCTTACTATCTCAGTGTGAGTGTAATGTGGAGCAGAGTTATATTTGATCAAGTATTGACATGAACATATATAAACTGCACAACTGACCCCCTCATATGCTACAGCACTGAGCTTTAATGGCATCACTATAAGCATATGTCTTCATTAGCTCCTTTTAGAGCTACATTAGATTACTCCTGAGCTCTGGATATATTGACCAAATGTGTCTTTAGTCATGCAAAAGTAGAAATTTCCTATTGATAAGGTGTCTCACTAACCTCCTCTTCTCCCAACACCACAGTCTCTGCAGACACTCAGTGTAAGAACACAGCAAAGGCTGACATCATGCTGCTAGTCGACGGCTCATGGAGCATTGGGCGCAAAAACTTTAAAACCATCCGTAACTTCATCGCTCGCCTGGTCAGCGTGTTTGACATCGGCCCTGACA
>NW_005189168.1:4477-5764 GCF_000239375.1 Pundamilia nyererei
CTAGAGTAGCTTTGCATGAGTCACAATTAAATCTACCCTAATCTAACCCTAAGCTCTGTCTGAAATAAGCTATTTAACACCAAATCAGAGTTGCTTTCAAATCAAATCAAATCACTTTTATTGTCACATCACATGTGCAGGTACACTGGTACAGCACATGTGAGTGAAATTCTTGTGTGCGAGCTTCACAAGCAACAGAGTTGTGGAAAATACAATAATGTAACAAGCAAAATACAAGAATGGCTACATCTGAAACTAATAAATATATGTACAATATATAATAGTATATGCATGCTTTATCCTTAGTGTTGTATTTTCTGCAGGTCTGGCTCAGTACAGCGGTGACCCAAAGACTGAATGGCACCTGAACACCCACCCCACCAAAGAATCCCTGCTGAATGCTGTTGCCAACTTGCCATATAAAGGAGGAAACACCATGACAGGTTTTTTTATTTTTTATTTATTACTTTGGTCTTGCTATCACTGACATGGGTGCCAGTGTGGGAGATACATTTAATTCATTTGTATATAGTGTGCTTTCAAAGCACTTCACATACTAGGGCCGAACCCTTGGTGTGAGACTCAGCCACAGTGGAGAACGATAAGCTCACTTTTAAAAGGAAGAAACTTCAGACAGGTATGAGAAAGACAATGGACAAACTACCGGACAGAGTAGACACAAAGTTAATGAGATGCAGCAGGGCAGAAAATTCATGGAGATTGAAAGAGAGGCGAGACAAAGTCTTGTTGAATTATTACCTTGTATGCTTAACAAGGTAATAATTCAACAAGACTTTTATGTTATTACTCAGTTTTATCGGTTGAAGGTGAATGGGTTGCGTGAAGATATAAGCAGGATGATGAGGAAGAAGTGAACCAAGGAGAGACACAGAAGTAGTACAAGTTAAAAGCGACAATACACTGGGAGCAGAAGCTGAGATGAAGCTGAGCATTGAACAGCTAGAAGGAAAATCTGATATATTGCAAGATGATGATCTTCCATGGGAATCCATACTTACAACTCAAATACACCCACATAGATTAATAAAGGTCCCTCTATGAATTGCTACCTTGTTGTGATGGAGGGGTTTTAATATAATTCATTTTTATTCTATATTAATCACATTTCTTTTTGCATGAGGAAACAGACTGGAGAAAAAAGGGAAAATATATGCACTTAACATGTTTATCAAACATCTTGAACATTCACGTCAACAAAAAACTCTGTAAACATTTATCCACTCTCTCTCTGTTACTCTTGCACTTCAAGTCCTTGAAACGAGGAAC
>NW_005189168.1:5784-7185 GCF_000239375.1 Pundamilia nyererei
GTTAATTTTTACAGCACTAATATATATAAATAAGTAAACTATATACACAGTGTATGAGTCACAGAAACATTATACTGGTGCGTAGAAAGGCAGTAATACAATATAATATATAAGTAAGGATTGAAGGGCTATGGTCATTTAGCATGGGGATAGTAATTGCACATCTGCCAGACCAAAATATTGCACATATTGCACAGGGGCCAAAATATTGCACAGAAAAAGGGAAGACCAAAATACTGCATATGGAATGGTAGCAACATAGTCAATAGCAGCGACAGAGTGATTGTGTGGGAGAAGTTTGTTCACACTCTTAATTTGCATTGAGAGTTGTGATAGCTGACAGGAAGACGCTCTTTTTTTAGTCTATTGTTTTTGCACCTGATGGATCTGAACCTTTTTCCAGAGGGCAGGATGTTGATGAGGTGGTGGTTAGGATGGTCTTTGATAATCACATTGGCTTTGGAGAGACATCTCAAGCTGGCAATGGAGTCCAGGGGGGAGAGTGGACAGCCGATCACATTCTCTGCAGTTCTGATGACTCTCTGGAGTCTCTTCTTATTGGCTGTTGTGCAACCAGCATACCACACGGAGATGGCATGCATCAACACACTTTTGATTGTGGCTCGATAGGAGGACACTAGTAGGTCAGTCTGCAGCCTCTTCCATCTCAGAACCCTCAAGAAATGGAGGCACTGCTGGGCTTTCTTCACTAGGGCTGATGTGTTTGTGGTCCAAGATAGGTCCTTGGAGATGTGGGTACAGAGGAACTTAAAGAAGGGCAGCCTTTCCACATAGTCACCCTTTATGGATAGGGGAGGGGGATCAGTTTTTGTCTTAGGAAGTCCATGACCACTTACTTGGTTTTCCTGGTGTTTAGGGTAAGGTTATTGTAGTTGCACCATTCTGTCAGATGCTGGACCTCATCTCTGTAGGCGGTGTCGTCATTGTTGGTGTTCCTGAAGGCTCTGAATGTTGTAGCACTGTCTTGGTTGACATGTCTCTACAATGATGCATGGCAGATCAGGGCAGTAGTTCCCATCTTTAAGAAGGGGGACCGGAGGGTGTGTTCCAACTATAGAGGGATCACACTCCTCACCCTCCCTGGAAAAGTCTGTGCCAGGGTGCTGGAAAGGACAGTCCATCCCTTAGTCGAACCTCGGATACAGGAGTAACAATGCAGTTTTTGTCCTGGACATGGAACACTGGACCAGCTCTTTACCTTCTCGAGGATACTTGAGGGTGCATGGGAGTATGCCCAACCATTCTACACGTGTTTTGTGGACTTGGAGAAGGCATTCAACCATGACACTTGGAGTGTCGTGTGGGAGGTGCTTTGGGACTATGGGGTGTCTGGCTCATTGCTACGGGCCATTCAGTCCTTATACAACCATTGCAAGAGCT
>NW_005189168.1:7869-8999 GCF_000239375.1 Pundamilia nyererei
CCCATTGTTCAATAAAAATAAGAGTAATGTCCATATCAACACTCTTAGACTGTGCCACTGTTTTCGTCCTCTGGCACGTGAACTGAAATCAGCTGATTGTGGAGCATGTGTAAGAGAAACCGCTAAGTGGGATCAATAGGGAAGCGGACTAACAATTCTGGGGAATTCAATTACAAGAAGCAGTTCTCGATTCCTATCCCTTATAATGAACACATTCAGCATCACCTGATCTAGCTGTAAGCTTTCTGATGGGTCAGGTTTGTTTCAGAAGGGTTAAAAAACAGAGAAGCAGTGCTTTGTTATCTGCACACATAAATGAAACTTCTTCCTCACTGTGGTACAGGAATGGCTCTGAACCATATTCTCCAGTACAACTTCAAACCCAACGTGGGGTTGCGTCCAGACTCCCACAAAATCAGCATCCTGATCACTGATGGAAAGTCACAGGATGAAGTCATCTTAGCTTCACAGAACCTGAGAGACAGCGGCATCGAGCTCTATGCTATCGGTGAGTGAGCTTCACTGGTTTGAAGAAAAGGAAATGAAAACACATTTGAACTTTTGGATGATTGCTACCTGCATGCAGCGAAGCAGAAAAAGTACCTGACTTTACTAGAATGGGCTGAAAATGATCAACCAGCAGCCACTTTAGTCATCTTCCTTCATCAAACTCATGGTTTATTTTTCTCACAGGTGTAAAAAACGCTGATGAGTATGAGCTGAGGTCCATCGCCTCTGACCCAGATGACATTCACATGTACAACGTCTACGACTTCCAGTTCCTGGTGGACATCATTGACAAACTCTCTGTCAACCTGTGTAACAGTGTTAAGGGCTCAGGTAGGGAAGGAGCCATTTCAGCATTGTCAGAACAATCTCAAAGATGGGCCAGTATTTCAAAAGGCTGCTCAGAGAATCTAGTCTGCATCTGATCTGGACAAGACTTCTGAGACATTTTACATTTTCTTAAATCAAATAGTGATTTATTAATATTGCTGTCTCAGAGATGTCAGTCATTGGTTTGTGGACCCTTCAACTTTACCTCTATGCTTGTCATGGGAGTTAGAAGTGACCACATTTGGATAAGAGAGAGAAGTTATCAGCTAATGCAAATAAGATGCAACCATAAA
>NW_005189168.1:9019-10288 GCF_000239375.1 Pundamilia nyererei
ATAAACTAAGTTTTGCTATGAACAACAAACTCACCAAAACTGAAGTACAGACTTCTGGGACAGTCTGTTATTGTAATTAGCTGCACGGCAGATAATTTCATTAAAATGCTCCAAGAAGCACCAAACAGCACAAGCTGTTCTAGAGGTCTACTTTAGTGATTTGAATTAGCATAGGTGAAGCCGAGTGGAGACAGCTAGTAACTACGACTGCTGTGTCTGCACCATCCCGTTAGCCATAATGGCCACATCCTTAACTTTAAGCCTTAACAAAATCCAAATGGGTGACTTATCCAAACAGTTGTTATCGACTTATCCCAAGTCGATTGATCTTTTTTTTATTTTTTATATATATATATTTATATCAATCTGTCTTTATTTCTGCTGTAAAGTTGGACATTTTATCATGGAAGTCTATAGGAACTGACTCACTTTTTGACTCTGCCTCAAGTGGACACTAGTGGAAATGCAGTTTTTGGCACCTCACACCCAGAGGCCGATGCTTGGTATTATTAGGCAAACACATATTCATCCAGGATTTAAAACAAATGAAGCAGAAAGTTTACAGCAGTGTGATTTAAATGTAAGATTTTAAAGTTTAAAACTGCAATTTTCACAAGTAAATAGCTGCTCAAAGCTTTTTATACAAATCAATATTTAAATACTGCTCTGTCATTTTTAGACATTTTAGTCATCACTGGTGGTGAAGGTCACATGGAAGTGTAACCAAAACCCAGTTTTTAAGTGAAGCAGATGGTCAGGAGTCTCGCTGTCAGAAGAGTGAGAATAGCGAGGGCAGGTTTATGGCGGCAGAGTGGTAGTGGGTTTAAAAAGGAAAATACTGAACATGCTGTCCTTTCGTTCCTTATTATGTCATACTCTAGAGGCACCCACCAATCTGGTGACCTCAGAGGTGACACAGAGCTCCTTTCGTGCCACCTGGACTCCACCCAATGGCACCGTGGAGAAATACGATGTCACTTACATGATGACAGCTGGGGAACGCATTGAGAAGGTGAGATTAAACTCTCCCCCTCATGTTAGTTTGAAACAAGAGAATGAAAGTTTCTGATTTCAACTGTCACAATAAATTTAATTCATATTGATGATAAAGCTGTTATTTAATTTATCTTTAACAATCAAAATATGAAAATGTACCCCAGAGGATATACAGCATTAACCCATGCGCTAACCCGTATGCAAAATCAGTTATTTTGGTAGATTGTTCTAACGCTGCACCAGGAGAATCGTTAAACTTAACTCGTTAATCGA
>NW_005189168.1:10308-11721 GCF_000239375.1 Pundamilia nyererei
ACTCTCCTGGGGCACTCAGAGCCTCATTCGCCCATTCATACAAACACCTTCTTCTGTGCTTTCAAGTGCTTTCTATCTAATATTCACACACAGTCATACTCCAATGGATGCATCAGAGAGCAACTTGGGGTTAGTATGTCGCCCAGGTATATTTGGCATGCAGACTGGAGCAGCCAGGGATCAAACTGCCAACCTCTAATCCCACTCTACCTCCTGAGCTACAGCCACCACATGAGTGAAATGTAGGACTCCAACAAAAATGTTTCACATTTTCCCACTCAAGGCCAGATTTACTAGATGGGGTAAAACAGTGCGTGAGGACAATCCCTATTGCTATTCTTTAAGCATAAACCCAGTCAGTTCATTTCAATATGATGAAAATAATCTAATAAGAGCAGTGAAATTTAGCACCTAATCACAAACTAAGACATGAGTTTTGGGTAATTTACTAACAGGACAGGCGCAGCTTGCTAATTGCAGGTGGAAAAATATATAAATATAGGTCAAGCGTGTGTACGTTAAATATGATATCTGGGATATCTCATTGTATTGTTATTTATTTTGGACAAATTTTCCTCCACCATCAGTCCTTTCTCTGTTCCTGCCCACTTGTCAACCAATCAGCATTCGCCCGTGCTATCCATGTCCAAAAACCTGCGGTTAGAACTCTGGAGACTGCACGGAAACAGGTTGGCACTGGCTTAAAGCTCATTTCTGTGGACAAACAGATACACAAACAGACACAATAGCGGTGCCATAAATGAAGCATCATGGCTGGATGTCGTAAGAGCTCACTGTGGCGGGGCCGGCAGAGCTGGGAGCAGCCCACCCCCTGTTAAGTAGCAGATTGTGTGGAGACTCTTCACACTTGGAAGAAGACTGCAGTCTACAGCGAAGACTTTTTGTTTAAGCAAACGACATTTGTGTCCGTCTCCTCTGAAGGTCAGCGCCTGAAGGTTTCTGTTTGGGTGCAATTTAAGGGGAATTGATTCACACGCCTTCATTTATCACATGTTTAAAATCTGCATGCTTTTTAAATTCTGAAATATTACTTTTTGTTGTTGTTGTCGTTTTTTATATGGATTATATCTCACCGTTGCTGTGCGTAATTGCGTACAGTGCCACAGCTTGATCCTCCAATTACGCAAGACAGTGGGATGACTTTGTCCTCATGAGTGAATATTTCTCATCATGCAGAAATATTAAATGCATGTCTTTACTCTGAGAGGAAATAATCTGAGCCACAGAAATGACAGAAAAAGAATATATTGTAGAGACAGAAAAAAAGATTTTCTTAAATATTTTGTAGAATTTGGTGAATTTTAGTCTTTCATACAGAAGGTTGTCATGTGATCTTATTGCTGCTCATGTAATATTCATGTGAGTTATTTTTCTCTTCAAAGCTGAGCTGTT
>NW_005189169.1:0-1222 GCF_000239375.1 Pundamilia nyererei
CTATTTATTTAATTAATTAATTCCAATTTTAATTAATTATTGACACATTTAATTAATTATTTAATGGTGTATTTAATTAATTCATTATGGCAGTCCTGGCGTTCCATACAAGCTGCCAGTAGTTAAACCTTTGCTCAAAAAGCCATGACTTGACCCAGCAGTCTTAGCTAATTATAGGCCAATCTCCAACCTCCCTTTCTTTTCAAAAATTCTTGAAAGAGTAGTTGTCAAACAGCTAATTGATCATCTGCAGAGGAATGGCTTATTTTAAGAGTTTCAGTCAGGTTTCAAAGCTCATCACAGTAAAGAAACAGCTTTAGTGAAGATTACAAATTCTCTTCTTATAGCCTCTGACAGTGGACTCATCTCTGTGCTTGTCCTGCTAGACCTCAGTGCAGCATTAGACATTGTTGAACATAATATTCTATTACAATGATCAGAGTGTGCTGTAGATATTACACGTACTGCACTGCAGTGGTTTGTATCATATCTGTCTAATAGACTCCAATTTGTTCAAGTAAATGGAGAGTCCTTTTCACACAGTAAGGTCAATTATGGAGTTCCACAGGGTTCAATGCTAGGACCAATTCTGTTTAACTGCAGGAATGTCTTAAAGACATAAAGGCCTGGATATCTGAGGTTATTGTATTCAGCCCTGAAAATCAAGGAAATATTGTTTCTAACTATTATTATTCTTACTCTGTATGGGCTTACCTTGGCCTCCAGTAATACTGTGAGGAAAACTGGAGTCATTTTTGACCAGGATATGTCCTTCAATGCACATATTAAACAAATATGTAGGACTGCCTTTTTCCATTTGTGCAATATCTCTATAATTAGAAATATCCTGTCTCAGAGTCACACTGAAAAAACTAGTTCATGCATTTATTACCTCTAGGCCAAACTACTGTAATTGATTATTATCCGAATGTCCTAAAAACTCCCTGAATAGCATTCAGTTAATTCAAAATGCTGCAGCAAGAGTACTAACAGAGACTAGAAAGAGAGAGCATATTTCTCCCATATTGGCTTCCCTTTATTGGCTCTCTGTTAAAGAATTGAATTTAAATACTGTTCCTTATATACAAATTCTTGAATAATCAGGCCCCATCTTATCTTAACAATCTTATAGTACCATACCAACCCATTAGAACACTTTGCACTCACACTGCAGGCTTACTTGTTTTTCCGAGAGTAATTAAAGATAGCCTCTCTGTGAATC
>NW_005189169.1:1775-8579 GCF_000239375.1 Pundamilia nyererei
TGGACTCTGTCTCAGTCTGGAGTTGCCCCTGGTGAGAGGCGGCGGGCTGGGGTGGGTATTCTAATATCCCCTTGGCTTGCTGCCGGTACGTTGGGGTTTTTCCCGGTGGATGAGAGGGTTTGTTCCCTGCGCCTGTAACCCGTTCCCCTGCGTCGGGGAACAGGTCCTGACCGCTTATGCGCCGAGTGGCAGTTCAGAGTACCCAGCATTCTTAGAGTCCCTGGGGGGGAGGGGGGGGGTGCTGTTGTCCTGCTGGGAGACTTCAATGCTCACGTGAGTAATGACAGCGAGACCTGGAGGGGCGTGATTGGGAGGAACGGCCATCCTGATCTGAACCCGAGCGATGTTTTGTTATTGGATTTCTGTGCAAATCACAGTTTGGCCATAACGAACACCTGGTTCGAACATAAGAGTGTCCATAAGTGCACATGGCACCAGGACGCTCTAGGCCGTAGGTTGATGATCGATTTTGTAATCGTATCACCACACCTGTGACCATATGTTCTGGACACTCGGGTAAAGAGAGGGGCTGAGCTGTCAACTGATCACCACCTGGTGGTGGTGATCAGTTGGATCAGTTGCAGTTGGATCAGTTGGAGTTGGATCAGGTGGCGGGGGAGGACGCTGGACAGACCCGGTGCACCTAAACGCGTAGTGAGGGTGTGCTGGGAACGTCTAGCAGAGGCCCCAGTCTGCGAGATCTTCAACGCACACCTCCGGCAGAGCTTCAACAGCATTCCGAGGGAGACTGGGGACATTGAGTCCGAATGGACCATGTTCAGCGTCTTCATTGCCGAAGCTGCTGCATTGAGCTGCGGCCGCAAGGTGGTTAGTGCCTACCGTGGTGTAATCCCCAAACCAAATGGTGGACACCAGAGGTGAAGGGAGCCACCAGGCTGAAGAAGGAGTCCTATCGGGCTTGGTTAGCCTGTGGGACTCCGGAGGCAGCCGACAGGTATCGACAGGCCAAGCGGAATGCGGCTCGGGCAGTGGCTGAAGCAAAAACTCGGGTGTGGGGGGAGTTCGGAGAGGCCATGGAAAAAGACTTTCGGACTGCCTCGAAGAGATTCTGGCAAACCGTCAGGCGTCTCGGGAGGGGAAAGTGGTGTTCTACCTACACTGTGTATAGTGCTGGCGGAGTGCTGCTGACGTCGACTGAGAAAATTGTTAGGCGGTGGAAGGAATACTTTGAGGACCTCCTTAATCCCACTGACATGTCTTCTGAGGAGGAAACAGAGTCTGGGGATGAGGGGAATGACTCGCCAATTTCCGGGGGCGAGGTCACTGAGGCAGTTAAACAACTCCTTGGTGGCAGAGCCCCTGGTGTTGATGAGGTCCGCCCCGAGTTCCTGAAGGCTCTGGACGTTGTAGGGCTGTCCCGGTTGACATGCCTCTACAATGTTGCGTGGAGATCAGGGGCAGTACCTCTGGACTGGCAGACCGGGGTGGTGGTCCACATCTTTAAGAAGGGAGACCGGAGGGTGTGTTCCAACTACAGGGGGAACACACTCCTCAGCCTCCCTGGGAAAGTCTATGCCAGGGTGCTGGAAAGGAAAGTTCGTCCGTTAGTCGAACCTCAGATACAGGAGGAACAATGCGGTTTTCGTCCTGGTCGCAGAACCAGCTCTTTATCCTCTCAAGGATACTTGAGGGTGCATGGGAGTTTGCCCAACCAGTCTACATGTGTTTTGTGTATTTGGAGAAGGCATTCGACTATGTCCCTTGGGGTGTCCTGTGGAAGGTGTTGCGGGAGTATGGGGTGTCTGGCCCATTGCTACGGGCCATTCGATCCCTATACAACCGTTGCAAGAGCTTGGATCGCATTGCCGGCAATAAGTCGGACTCGTTCCCGGTGGGTGATGGGCTCCGCCAGGGCTGCCCTTTGTCACCGGTTCTGTTCATAATTTTTATGGACAGGATTTGTAGGCGCAGCCAAGTGGCGGAGGGCTTTCACTTTGGTGGCCTCAGAATCTCATCTCTGCTTTTTGCGGATGATGTGGTTCTGTTGGCTTCATTGGGTGGGGGACTCCAGCTCGCACTGGAACGGTTCGCAGCCGAGTGTGAAGCAGCAATAATGAGGATCAGCACGTCCAAATCTGAGGCC
This sequence comes from Pundamilia nyererei, assembly GCF_000239375.1. NCBI lineage: Eukaryota > Metazoa > Chordata > Actinopteri > Cichliformes > Cichlidae > Pundamilia > Pundamilia nyererei. The sequence goes on from NW_005189169.1 coordinate 3,880, forward strand.
ATGGTTCTCAGCCGGAAAAGGGTGGAGTGCCCACTCCGGATCGGGGATGAGTTCCTGCCCCAAGTGGAGGAGTTCAAGTATCTCGGGGTCTTGTTCGCGAGTGATGAGAGAAGGGAGCCGGAGATCGACAGACGGATTGGGGCTGCAGCTGCAGTAATGCGGACGCTGCACCGGGGGAGGGAGCTGAGTATAAAAGCTGAGTATAAAAGCAAAGCTCTCAATTTACCGGTCGATCTATGTCCCTACCCTCACCTATGGCCACGAGCTGTGGGTAGTGACCGAAAGAACAAGATCGCGGATATAAGTGGAAGAAATGAGCTTCCTCCGAAGGGTGGCTGGCCTCTCCCTTAGAGATAGGGTGAGAGGTTCGGCCATCCAGGAGGGGCTCAGAGTAGAGCCGCTGCTGCTCGACATCGAAAGGAGCCAGCTGAGGTGGTTCGGGCATCTGACAAGGATGCCTCATGGGCGCCTCCTAGGTGAGGTGTTCCGGGCATGTCCCACCGGGAGGAGGCCCCAGGACAGACCCAGGACACGCTGGAGAGATTATATCTCTCGGCTGGCCTGGGAATGCCTTGGTGTTCCCCCGGATAAGCTGGAGGAGGTGGCTGGGGAGAGGGAGGTCTGGGCCTCTCTGCTTAGGCTGCTGCCCCCGCGACCCGGCCTCGGATAAAGCGGATGAAGATGGATGGATAATTAAAAATAGAATGGGAGGGAGAGTATTCAGTTTTCAGGCCCCTGAAACCACCTTCTATAGAACCAGCTTCCAGTTTGGATTCAGGAGACAGACACTATCTCTACTCTTAAGATTAGGCTTAAAACGTTCCTTTTTGCATATAGTTAGGGCTGCATCTCGTGACCTTGAGTCCTCCCTTACCTATGCTGAAATAGGTGTAGGCTGCTTGGGGATTCCAATGATGCATTGAGTAGTTCTTCTTCAGTTACCTTTCTCACTCCCTATGTGTTAATAGACCTCTCTACATTGAATCATACTTGTTATTAATCTCAGGCTCTTCTCCACAGCTTATCTTTTATCCTGTCTTCCTTCTCTCACCCCAACCGCCCCTCCCTGAGCCTGGTTCTTCCAGAGGTTTCTTCCTGTTAAAAAGGTGGTTTTCCTTCCCACTGTCACCAAAGTGCTTGTTCATAGGGGGCCATGTGATTGTTGGGGTTTTTCTCTGTATGCATTGTTCTAGGGCCTACCTTATAATGTAAAGTGGCTTGAGATTACTATTGTTTTGATTTGGCATTGAATTGAATTGAAAAACGCAAAAGGTGTTTCCTGGTAGTCATTACTATTCTTTAAGTGTGATTATTAATATGTTATTAGATAGAAACAGGCAGTTTTGCATTTTGCAGCTCTGTTTCCTGATTATTACACAAACACTCAAACAGTAATTGAGTGCTAATAAATTAGAAAGTACCATATTATTACATTCTTGTTTCTGCCTTGTTACCCTACTATTTCCACTTTTTTACCAAGCTGTAGTTCCACATTATTACCCCTAGATTTTGGGACTTACTATCCATTTACATAAATTTCAGCATTTTATTATTATATTATGCTACCATGATATTACTTCGATATTAAGTGGTTATCACTTTATAAGTGAGCTGTAATAACAAATGCAAACATATATACTATTCTGTGGCAATGTGTTAAATATTTTTTAATATTTCAATCAGGCAATCTAGATGGAGATTATCTCTGCATAAAAACATTCATCAAAATGCTTAAATAGTTCTCGTATGGCATTCCTACATACATAACTTTGCTTTGTAATGCACCAAAGTTAGAATGAAATATCACCGCACCTGTAACGTTGCTGATTTCTCCCTCTGCACATCTTATACAGTCATAGCAGCAAACAGGCCTTCCTTTCTGGAGTACCTTGTGTGTTCCTGGGGGACATTTCTCATTGCAAACTGACACAGGCACCTGAATGATCAAGAACATTTAACCGTGTATAGACACTGAGAAAAAATTGCGTCTATGGTGTTCTATGTCAAACGATTTCTTAATTTTGAAGCATTAAAACCAAAATAAACAATTTAAGTACATATACATACAATAAAAAAGGAATTGTATGATAGCTTACCTGCTTTGAGTTTCTTGCCCAAATTAAAGACTTGTTTTGCAGTTTTAGCTGTTTCTCTGTAGTTAATGATATATCATAAAGACCAACTATGACAAACTCCACAACGCCGTTTTCTCTTGTCTGCCAGTTTATAATGTCATACTTTGCTGCTGGATCTCCATTCTCATTAAAGTAAACTTCATCTCCTTCCTTAGTTGTGAAATGGATCTTTCGTATGTGTTGCAGAACCTAAGAAGTATGTCATAATTCAATTCATAGCATGACAAAGATTGTACACACCTACTGACTGAAAAATATGCAAGAATCAATTTTTAATTAAAAATCTTAATGTGAACACTTTCATGTAAATTAGCAAAAAGCTCACCATAAATGGATCTAGCTGCACATTTTTGTTACATGTTTTATTACAGCTGAGGATATTGTGAAGTGCATGGGCCACTGCATACACTCCTTTGTAGACATTGTTAAAGATAGGCATGAGAGACATGTCAATGAAGTTATTTTGAACTCCAGTCATATCTTCATGTCCAGTACACTCTCTCTGAATGTCTGCTGATGACTTCAACTCCTTGAATTTACAACTAAATGTTGTCTCCCAGAACTCAGTAAACAATTCATTATTAGATGGATTAATTGGCTTCTTATTCAGTATGAACTCTCTCAGGCCAGTGACATGTGCTTTGGGAATGGAAACACCAATGGCACCATCCAGAATGTGATGCATATCCATTTCTGCTGTTTGTGAATCAAATATCCAAGACTCACTGCCTACCCACTGGTACCCAGATAAGTTATGGTATGAAAACTCGGGTAGCAGGACATTAAAATCTGCGCGGGCAAGGAATGCAACAATCACCTTGGAGGTTGAAGCCTTTATAATTTCAATTATCTTTTGTATTTTCACATATGGATCTGTCCTAAAAAAAGATACAGAATACTCCAGACAGATGCCCAGCTGCTGTGCAGTTTCTGTGAAGGTGGCCATGCCATTATTTCCATAATCATCATTAGATCGAATAGCTCCAACCCAAGTCCATCCAAAATGCTTGACCAAATGGGCCAGGGCTCTGCTCTGGTAGTAGTCACTGGGTATTGTTCTGAGGAAGGATGGGTACTTGGTTTTGTCACTGAGACAAGCACATGTGGCAAAGTGACTGATCTAGAATTAAAAATAAAAAATTATAAATGAAAAAGACACAGAATGAAAAAAGATGAAACTGTTAAAAATAAAACGTTCAAATATAATGCAAAATTACAAAAAGAACAATTCTACTCGGTACTTGTACATAAGATGCACCAGGCAAATATATATAATACCCACCACTGGAATAAAAAAAGGTCCAATGACAGTAGCTACTGCTACGGTTGTAGAAGAAGATGTTGTTCCTATAATGGCCTGCACATGTGCAGGTCTGGTACATGATGTCTTGGATGGTACAGACACATTTTCATTACCATTAGCCAAAGCTAGTGTAACTCCTACACTTCTGGCAACAGATCCACAATTATCATAGATTTTATAGCCCACAGAGAGTCCTGGCAGTAGGTCTGTACTGTTATTAATCTCCTCAATGGCAAAAAGCATAGCCTGGGCAAACTGCAAATCTCTGAAATTTAAACTTAATTGAGACAATTATGATTAATTTGCATTGCATTGTGTTTCTTAAAGCAGACACAAATAATCTGGATAAATCTCAAAATATAAAAAAAGCATTTCAAATTAAAGCATTCAATGGAAGGAAATGAAATAACTGAGAAAATCAAAATACATTTTACTCCTCTTTTGATAGCCAACAGATTCCTTAAATGTAAATTGATTTGTATTGTGTCATTTACCTGATACATTGTAGTGGCAGAGGTTGGTTCATGTAGGAATCTCTTCTGTCTTTCCAGCTTGTGTGAAAAGAAAAGATAGCACCCAATATAATATCCCCATTCTTAGACAGCAGTGGGTTCTCAGGATCTCCTCTCTGCCTGCACACTGGCTCCTCAGCATGAGAGAGAGATGCCACCAACAACAGATGCAGAAATGCCCATCCATGCTCTGGCAATCTCTGTGTCGATGTCATTTCTTGAGCTAAACTCTTAGTAGCATTAAAGTACCGCAATGTAGATGAAGGTATTTATACCTTTTGGTGCAGTAAAAGAAAAAATAGAATAGAGACAGATCATTCCCATTTGATGTACAGGTTCAGCAAACGGAGGGACTCGCCCAAATTTGCAATTTAATGTTCGTTCATATACAGAAAATAACGATACACTGTTAGCCTTTGCAGTAATTTCCATAGCTTAGTACTGCAAAATCAACAGTAAAAAACTCTAAAGGATGTTAGCAGTTTAGTACTGTAATTTGCATGTAATTGTGGGAAAATTCCATGAGATTACATTATTTTTACGCTAACTCACCGTACCAATGGAAACAGTTGTAAAATACAGCAAATGTAACAATTGGTGATGTTACTGAGATTACTATTACACCATTCGGATTTCTGTTGTTTTCTACTGTAGATCTAAGAGTAATTACTTAAATCCTCATTCAGAGTGTATTACTATAAAATGCGATTCACTGTGAAAGTAGTATAACATATAAACTACAATATACAG
>NW_005189170.1:0-8572 GCF_000239375.1 Pundamilia nyererei
GTTGAAGTGTACCTCTGGTGCAAATTACTGACCTCTGTCATCATTTTAAGTGGGGGAACTTGCACAATCGGTGGCTGACTAAATACTTTTTTGCCCCAATGTATATATAATTGAAATTAAATAATTGAATCTTACTTCTTGCTGCAATGTACAGTTAAAAGTCTATGGATATGTCCTTCTACATGCAGCCTCTAGTTTTTCCTGTCTTTTTTGTGATCATTGAAATGCTCCAACAGTAACTTCTTTCGTCTCCTACAACCTACACTGAGTCAAGGGGGGGGGGCATCAGGGTCTGCCCCTGTGGAAATCTACTACTAGCTCCTTGATTTTCCTCGCATTGATCAGGAGATGGTTCCGCCGGCACCTGTCCACAAAATCCTGAATCCACTGTCTGTACACTGCTTGACTCATCTGTGATGAGTCCTCAGGGAACTTTTTTAGATGGCAGCCTAGACGGTTGATGGAGAAGTCTGGAGTGTAGAGAGTGAACAGGAATCATGCTAGCACAGTTCTTTGCAGGGCACCCCGTACTGCAGACCAGGCTGTCAGAGATACAGCCCTGTGTCCTCACATACTGTGGGCAGCCAGTGAGTCCAGTATCAACTGGGACAGTAAGTGGTCTGCTCCTGACAGCCCCAGTATGTCCCTCAGAAGTCCATGCTGGATGGTGTCCTCACAGTGCTCCCAGTCTTCTCCAGGTGGGTCAAAGCTCAGTGCAGGAGATAGATGATGGCATCATCCACCCCGATGCTAGGCTGTACCACACAGGTCTTTCACACCCGTGGTACTTACCCTAGCTTCAGGCTAATGTTGAAAATGTATCCCATGATGCCACACAGTTGGTCTATGCAGTACCTCAGGAGCCTGGGGCTGATGTGATTCGGACCTGCAGCATTTCGCATCTTGATTAGGGCGATCGTGGCTCAAGAGTTGGGAGTTCACCTTGTAATCGGAATGCCGGTTCGAGCCCTGGCTTGGACAGTCTCGGTCGTTGTGTCCTTGGGCAAGACACTTCATCCGTTGCCTATAGGCCCGATGGCGCCTGTGTCTGGCAGCCTCGCCTCTGTCAGTGCACCCCAGGGTGGCTGTGGCTACAATGTAGCTTGCCATCACCAGTGTGTGAATGTGTGTGTGAATGGGTGGATGACTGGTTGTGTAAAGCGCTTTGGGGTCCTTAGGGACTAGAAAAGCGCTATACAAATACAGGCCATTTACCATTTGGTCTTCTCCAGCTTGTTCCTTACATGAAGTGTTGAAAGGATAGTGGTAGGGGAGCTGTGAGTATTTTGAAGCTGAGGACTGAGAGGTGTGCAGTCATGGAAGAAAAGCAGGCACTGGTCAAAAATAGGGCATTTGCAGAAGAAGTGATTGGGCTGGAGGAGGGATGAGTGTCTGGTCAAACCTGCTGAAAAACTGGTTCAGGTCATTCACCTACCCTAAATCTCCTACAGCCTGGGAGTTGAACCTGGAACCTCCGTGGCCGTTTTCCAAGACAACATAATAATAATGTATACTTTATTGATCCCTGTGGGGAAATTACTCTCTCTGCATTTAACCCATTTATTCAGTGAAGCAGTGGGCAGCCACTAATCAGGTGCCCGGGGAGCAGTGTGTAAGGATGATACCTTACTCAGGGGTACCTCAGGGTAGCCGTTCAGTGGATTCGAACCTCTGACCTTCCGACTATGAGGCGACCACGCTACCTACTGAGCTATTCCTGCCCCCAACATGAAGTACCCTTTGAAGTTCTAGTAGAAGACATGAATGCAGCATTACTTACAATCCCTGTTGTGACGATCATCGAAAACCGACACTACGACACTACGGCAGCAGTGATCGTGAGATGCTTGGCTATAAAATGATCAGCCAGAAGAAGCAGTACACCCATGGAGTACTAGTGGCAAAGATCAAAGCAGTATGGAAGGAAGTTAATCAACAATCGGAGCTGCAGAAAGCTGTGATGAAGAAAGTCATACCTAAGATGTACAGCAAGCTTTCTATACCTGAGGCCCTGGACACTGCCAAGCAAACACTCACAGCATTGGGCAGCCACTTGAAGAGGTATACCAGAGAGATAGAAGGCAAGGGAATAAATCAGCTGTACACTACTGAACCATCCAAGGTGTACTCTGTCGTAGGACAACAATATGAGAAGAACCTCAAGGCTGGAGACAGAGCAATACTGGAAGAATATAGGATAAAGGCTAGTGGCTCTAAGAACAGAGCACAGCTACCTCCCTGAACAGGATCTTGTAACAGTCACAGTTGCAGACACTTAAGAAAGTCTCCAAAAGTTGATTCTGTTCATCTGGACGTAGCGTTTTCAGTGGGAGAAACGTTTCGTCACTCATCCAAGTGACTTCTTCAGTCTCAGCTGACTGCAGGTTTCCCCAGTGTTATAAATAGTACATTTGCATAATGACTGAAACCAGCCCACTGAAGGAACAATGGGCTGGGAGGTCACCTTCATCATAATTATGCAAATTCTCATGACCATTGATCAACATCCACTGATCAATGGCTACGAGTACCATTCACAAAGAGTTGGGGAATGGCTGCAAACACAGCATTGTAAGATGGTGAAAGATGTACCCTTAGGCCCCCTCCTCGATTCAGCGATGGTCTTTCCCTTTTCATGTAAATGGCCTCCTTGACTCCGCTCTCAAACCAGCGTTCATCCCTGTCCAGGATGTATACATCCTCATCATTGAAAGAGTGTCCACTCCACTGGCCTGTAGGTCCTGGGAGAGTCAGGACCTACTGCAGAGTCCTGGCCTGACGAGGCAGCTCTTCTGTGTTGTGCCATCCGCTTCGCCAGAGGTTGTTTGGTTTCCCCTATGTATAAATCCTGGCAATCCTCCTGGCACTTAACAGTGTACACTATGTTACTCTGTTTGTGTCGAGGGACCCGATCCTTGGGATGGACCGATTTTTGGCGAAGCGTGTTTTGGGGTTTAAAAGCCACAGAGACATGGTGCTTAGAAAAAATGCAATTGTTCCGACACATACGGGATCACTACAGGTTTTTGCTTAGTCAGCGGTTGTCCTTCTCGGCTGGAGCTTTCTTTTGGTGCCTTCCCAGCTTTGACAAAAGTCCAGTTGGGATAACTATGTTTACGCTCTGTGTTGTAGCGTCCTGATGACACCCAGTTTATGCTCCAGTGGATGATGAGAGTCAAACCTTAAATACTGATCCATATGCGTAAGTTTCCGGTACACATTAGCTTTTAGATGTCCCCCATTACTGATGGAAATCTCACAGTCTAAGAAGGCTAGCCTGCCACTTTTCATATCCTCCCTGGTGAATTTGATATGTTGGTCCACCGAGTTAATGTGATCTGTAAATTCTGGAACATCATGAGATTTGATTTTCACCCAGGTGTCATCCACATACCTGAACCAATGACTTGGTGGTGTTCCAGGGTAGGATAGCAAAGCCCTCTTTTCCACTTCTTCCATGTACAAATTAACCACGATGGGTGAAACTGGGGAGCCCATGGCACGCCCATGTTTCTGCCTGTAGTACTGACCCTTGTATGTGAAATAGGTGGAATAAACACACAGTTCAAACACACTTGGTTGGCTCTGAGAGTGGTCCTGTTGCTGAGGTTGGGGTTATCCTGTAATCTCTTACGAGCTACCTCCAACGCTTTGGTGACTGGGATGCAAGTGAAGAGAGATGTAACATTGTATAAGACTATGGTTTCATCTGCCTCCATAATGACATCTTTCACCTTCTCAACAAATTTCAAAAAGTTCTGGATGTGGGGTTCAGAGCTGCCTGGGCGAAATGAAGGCACCGTTCCAAAAGTAAACGCACTCGGTCAATGCTGAGAGTGGTCCTGTTGCTGAGGTTGGGGCCATCCTGTAATCTCTTATTGAAACTGAAATTGTTGATTCGTACAACCGTTTGGAGCCTATAAAATTGGGGAAAAATAACAGGATTGCTCAATACTATTTCTTTCGCTGTGAGGAGGCGATTGGCTCCAACAGAGCTTTGACTACACTCCGAAGGAGGCTATGGACAAGGCTAATGACCATTTTCCACAGCTCAACTGGCTGCTACTGCAAGGTTAATTGTGTTAATCCCAGAACCAGCACAGCTGCACTCGGCTTAGTCACTGGTGGATACCGGAGATGAAGGGAGCCGCCAGTCCTGAAGGAGTCTAATCATGAAGGAGTCTTAGCAGGCCTGTGGGACTTCAGAGGCAGCAGACAGGTACTGGCAGACTCAGGGGAGTGCAGCTGTGCTAGTGGCTGATGGAAAAACTCTGGTGTGGCAGGAGTTTGGAGACTCTTGGTTGCCTTCAAAGCGGTTCTAGCAAATCGTCTGACAACTCAGAAGGGGAAAGCAATATTCTAAACACACTGTGTACAGCGGTGCTGACCTCGACAGGGGATTTAGTCAGGTGGTGGAACGAACACGTTCAGGATCTACTCAATCCAATAGTCACACCTTCTATAGTGGAATTTTGTTTTTCATTATTTTTATTTCATTATTGGTTTTTGTAGATGATGTGTTCTGTTGGCTTCATTGAGCTTGCACGGGAACAGTTTTTAGCTGAGTATGAAGCAGTGGGGATAAAAATGAGCACCTTCAAGTCCAGCCAAAAATGGGTTGAGTGATTTCCTGATCGAGTACAAATAAATAAATTCATATTAAAAAAATGATGAATAATAGATTTTCTTTTGGTGTGAAATCTGTAAATGTGTCCAAATCTGCTCATGTGCCTGAATGTAGTTATACCTAGGCATGGCTCAAAAAGTAGAGGAAAAGACACTTATAGTCAAGAAGAAAAGGCCAGATTTGAATTCCATTGAAATGTTTGGGAATTTGAAACTAACTGAATGAAAAATGAAAACTTCACTGTGCTGCTACAAAAGTAGATTTTCTGGCTTCACCATTAGGCGCCAATGCTTCATTCCTGATTTGTCTGAATATCTTCTGTTATCTCTTTCCTTGTAGGTTCCCAGCTACTCACTTGCCATAAGAGCTTTGGATAGTGGAACCCCTGCCATGTCCTCCACTGTGATGGTAAACATAGACATTTCTGACATCAATGATAATCCACCCACCTTTTCACCGGCCAACCTCTCTGCTGTCATACAGGTAATCTTAATAATCCTCACAATCTTCAGTTGAACCCAAATATAACAATATCATGTAATAATTCAGGTGAACTATAGTACTTAAATTCCTAAGTCAGTGCTTTAAGTACGCCTGTCCCCTTCCCTATATCAGCATCTCTAAAAATTAGTCAGTGAAAAAAAGGAAAGCTTACAGTTGCTGTGAAATCTGATATTGCAACACAGGCCAAGCATATAAAAAAAATTCTCATCTCTATTTATAACTGTTATGAGCACAGATACCTACTTCATTTTATTTTGTCATGTTTCTCATGAAGAATGACATTATGAATGACCCTTGAACCTGAAATAGTCTATTAAAAGACTATACATTTGTTTTATTCTGCCGGAATGTTGATTACACTCCTGTAGATTCTTTTTCAGATGTGTATTTTTCATTTAATTTTAATTTTAATAAGATTTAAATTCAGTTTAGGAATTATGACTGAACGTGAAATGCATATAATGATTCATCGTCTTGGCTTCCCTTGACCAGGAAAACAAGCCAATTGGTACCAGTATCCTGCAGTTGTCAGTCATTGATGAGGACTCCTCTCAAAATGGCCCACCCTTCGACTTCTGTATCTTATTGGGAAATGAAGGGAGGGAGTTTGTATTGGAAAAAGATGGGACACTAGTAGCCAATCAAGTATTCAGAAGGGACCTGGCAACAGAATATGTAATTCAGATACAGGTAGAGTCAAATTGTTGTTTACACCACACAAAGTTTTTTCAGTCATTCTTCTCTACTGTCATACTATTGTAAAAGATAGTGTTTTAAGTTTTAATCAGTGATGGAAATAACAACGTTACAATTACTGTAATTACTGAAAAACCGCGTTTTTCAGTAACGAGTAATCTAACTATTACAATTTCTATCGTTACAACGCCGTTACCGTTACGAAGAAGAAAATAAGGTGCGGTCGCGTTACTATTTTTCAGCAAACAGACGGTTGAAGCTCTGTTCAGCTTACCGCACCTTATATCAGTTGCACGGAAGTAGCTGTCTACGTAAGTAATCTGTACGCTACAGATTTAAGCAGCTGCGAGTGCTCCCGCAGATGGCAATCACTGTCTGCTCAACAATCACTTTTTGGCACAACACCTGGAACTAAGGGGACGAAACAATTGCATGAGTGCTGCTGTTTGACCGAGGAAGAATAAAGTAGTCATGGTAAGCCAATCACATGACTACTTCAAGATGACAAAGCAACAAGGTGATATATACCAGTTTTTAAATTGCGTTGATAGGCCACGTAAAACCAGAGTCATGATAAACAATATATACACAGCGTTTTTTCCTGAATAATTTTGTCACGTTTAACGTCTAAGGACAGCGCAAGCCCTTTGGTCTTGGTGGAAAAATGCACCATGCCGACCAATCAAAAATGATATGCAGGGCTAGCCCGACGTCCCGGGGCTAGCGATTTTTCCAGTCGGGCTACCAAAATCTATCTCTGCCCTGCCCGTCGGGCTATCATAGGAAGGAAAAATATATGTCAATGCTTTTGCATTCTTTCGGAAATGTAGCTGGGTAATTATATCATTGGCATCGGTGAGCCACTGTCAATATGTGACATATTGAAATCGCGTTTGAATTTGTGCTTGTTTTTTGCTTTCACTTTGCAATCGCGCGAACTGTGTATAGAGAGCGACCGCACTGATTGGTGAGTGATGATAATTTGTGCACCAATTCCTCTGACATCGTCTTATTAATCGTTAGCTTACTATGCAAACATGACAAGTGAAATCTCCCGCAGCAAGCTTAAACATGTGAGAGGTTGATCGTGCAGAGAATCGCTGAGCGTTATGTGAGTGCGTGTGTAAAAGCAGCAGGATATATATTTTAGTTCTGCTGAGCCAAATAAGACAGGTCAGGGTGAAGAAGTGACAGCCAAAGAAAAGCTTACCACAAAACGGAAAAGTTATGACAAATCAGACTATAAGGCAAAAAGAAAGTGCAGCTTTATGGTTTTATGGACAAATGAATTTCTGTGGCTGCAATATGACGAGCTATATAACCAGGGGTGCACATACAGTAAGTGGTCCGTCGAAGAAGCAAGCTCCTTTAAGCAATTACTTTGGTGTTCCTCCACCTCCAAAGAAATGTCAGAAGGAGTCCGAACCACAAAAGAAGCGCGTATTCTCGGAAAAGTGGTTGCAGGAGGTGAGCTGGCTTCAAACAAATGATGAACGCACAGAGATTTGGTGCAGAATGTGCCATGAAAATCCCACTCTAGCGGACAAAAACACTGCCTTTTATATGGACGCAAACTTGCGTTGCAACTTCTTATCTGGTGCGCGTCTTTTATTTTGACAGCGAATGCGCACATGCGGACCACTTATATGCACCCGTGTAAATAACATAATGTTCTGCCGGGTGTGTTGTTGGTTTTCCCTCGATTTCAGAGTCGACAAGCGCCTTTGTTACTGGGACCAGTAATTTTAAGAAAGGCCCCCATTAGAACCAAACAAAACATCAATCAAAAAATTGCTATCTTTTTTATTCGAAGGGCTACCAGGGATTTTGAAATTTTGCGAGCCCTGATATGGCAACATGACATTTGGCTGTTTAGGAAGAGGGGGAAGTTTTAGGAGTGACGGCGAGAAAGTGAGAGAGAGAGAGAAAGAGAGAAAGACAGCAGAAAAAGAGAGAGTGCGAGTTTTGAGATGTGAGAAATTTGTAACATTTAGCATGTTTGGAGTGTGTAGTTAATGTGTTGTCTTTTGTAGTTAGTGTGTAGTGTTGTGGATAGTTTTGTGTTGTGTGTCAGAACATTGAGGCGACTGCTGTCTCCAGGTAGAGAATAGGAGTGATACACCTGCTGCTGTCAGACCTGCAGGTATCAGGCTGTGATGTTCTCCTTTATAGTGGACAGAAATAATTTGTGTGGCATCTTATTGAATGCAGAACAGCTGATGGTTATGTAAATAGTTTGAAGTGGTTATTTAAAAAAGGGGTAAAAGGTAAATGCCTGCAAATAGCTTTGTTGTTTGCAAAATGTGTGCATATGATTTTAAAATTGGCAATTTATATTTGCATTTAAAGTTATGAAATATGGTTCATTAAACGTGTTTGTTGTTGTTACAGTAAAAATATAACTTTTTCGGGACTTCCGGTTTAGGTGACTATGGCGTAGGTCGCACCGAGCGTAGCTCCTGCAGAGTCTAGTTATTATCTAGCATTTCCAGGCACATTTTGACGGGTTTTTTCTTTTTGTATAGTTCCGAGACAAGACTGTTTTTGCTTTTTGTGTTTACAATGTCGCGTAAGGTTAATAAGAGCGCAAGCACCTCTCAGCCGAACTTGCGGCCTGCTGCTAACACTGCATCCCCGCCTCGTGGTAAAACTTCGCCACTGCCTGGGTCACCCGACACGCCGCTCGTCGATACGGAAAAATTCACGAAGGCTGAACTCCTCTCTGAACTTCGTGAAGAAATTTCA
>NW_005189171.1:0-8567 GCF_000239375.1 Pundamilia nyererei
CTGGGCCTCTTTGCTTAGGCTGCTGCCCCCGCGACCCGGCCTCGGATAAAGCGGATGAAGATGGATGGATGGATTAATCAATGAAATCATCATTTTAAAAATGCATTTTGTATTTATTTACCTTTGTCTAATATTAAAATGTGTTTCATTATCTGAAACATGTAAGTGTGACAAATATGTGAAAAACTAAGAAATCAGGAAAGTGCAAACACTTTTTCACACCATTGTACGCTTAAAAGCCAGGCCCATGCCAGGGAACCAACAGATTTAAACTAACTCTGCCAACACTGCCAAGAAGAATGTTGGTTAATGGGTACCAAAAGCATGCCACTGAGGTGCAACTTGCCACGTCACATTAAACCAAATATTACTGGGCGTACGTACATATATTAGAATGTATGTATACTTTTGACATTTTGTGGATTAGAAAAAAATCCAAAATAAAATCATAATTTGTGCACTCAAATCTTATATTTTAAAGTAAGATGTCTGTTGCATAAACATTCAAGCCCATGATGAACGTATGTAAACATCTGACTACAACTGTAAATAATCCTATACACTGCACATCTTTAGAAACCTGCGGATACCTAGAAGGTTTTAGCACAATCAGAGTGATGACTTCCTGTTTTCCATCCAACCTGAAATGAGCACAGATACATTTTAAAAACTGCACATTCTTTAGATTTCATATCAGTACAAGGGATAAAGTATTACTGGAGCATTTATGTTCAGACCTACAGTCCAGCCCATGGGGGGGGAAGTAGCATTCTGGCAGTGTTTTTTCTGAGGAAACATATAATTTAAAAAGGAGGACCAGTTTATTTGCAAGTCAAAGTAAAGAGGAAGATATCAAAGGTATATTTGTCAGCAAAAATAATGACTGTAAGTTCAAGTTGCTGTGAAACTCAACAACGCAGAACATATTCTCATTTGGGAAATAGAAGCTGGAACTTATTAAGTTTTAGGTTGTGATAAGTAAGCTTGCTCCATTTTCATTTGCAGGCTCCCTTTTCTCCTTAGGATAATGTTACCATTGGCTGTAAACCATTGCCTGATGTTTGCCGTGGAGCTAATGCTTCTGTTGTACAGCACAGGTAAGTAACAAAATCTAGCTTAAAAGAAACCAGTATTTCTCAAAATATTTTTCTCATATTTTTATGTTGAAACTTTTTAGGCACAAATGGAGACAGTAAACCCAACAATACCCTCTTTATCAGTCCCAAAACACTAGCTGATTCATATTTTCCATCAAGTAAGTTAAAAACAATACAGGAAAAAATCATCATTAGGTTAAAGGACAAACTTAGTAATCTGGGGTTTTATATTTTAATTTAGAAACTATCTACCAAGAGGACAATGGAACTAAACTCTGTTTCAACATCCAACCAAATAATACACGTGCAGGTACAGTTATCTAATTTTTAGCTTTTCTTTTTTTTTTGCTTTCAAGCTGTTGGGGAAAAACATTTGTCTTGGTTATTTGCTAAATGTGTTTGTGCTTTAAAATTTTCTTAGAGTGTTGTAACGACACGGATTTCAACTGCAATATTGAAGTAAAAATAGATAGTCAAGGTAAATACAGGCTAAATTTAACTGAAGAGATTTTATCCAAGCAAGATATTGTGGTGATGAAGGATCCAGAGCATAATTATTCATGTATGCCATCCCAGCTCTACAACAAAAGCAGCCCTGGTAAGCCTCTTAGAAGTGAGTTAGTGCACAGTGGTCAAATTTTCAGTTTATTTGATCAGTTTGAAAAGGTTTCCAACCAATGATCTGATGCACTTTCCATCTTGTTGCAGGTTTTTTTTGTAGCATCAACCGCTGCTTGAGTGAAAGTAAATTCACAAACCTTTTCCTCTTAATTTCTACATGAAACAATGTGACAGCAGTGACAGTGCACAAGTTCTAATTTCATACTTTTATGTGTTCAAGGTATGAAGAATATGAGTATGAATATGAAACTGAGCAAAGGGAGCTTTCGTGAAAACCTCACAGGTATAATTATTTGTTTATCAAATCAGTTTGTGACGGCCAGTGGGCTTCCTATGAGCCGGGTTGTGACAAGTTAAAAACAAATATTTAATGTTAGCAAGTGTAACAACAGCCCGCTTCTGTTTGTGTGTGTGTGTGTGTTTGCATACTTTGTGTACATTTACATAAAACAGAATATGTCGTGAGTGATAATGACACATGGACTGTGTCATGCAACCCATCCACAACAACCACCAGCATCAATTCTTCCAGCGAATCTTCCACAACAACCACCAGCATCAATTCTTCCAGTGAATCTTCCACAACAACCACCAGCATCAATTCTTCCAGCGAATCTTCCACAACAACCACCAGCATCAATTCTTCCAGCGAATCTTCCACAACAACCACCAGCAATGACAATGACACTATTGACATTTCCATCAACCATACCATTCCTAACCCAGTGTAGATATCTCAGTTTTCATAGAAATATTTTTGCAATATTGTACACTTTTGAAATCTACTTTAAGAAACTAACTGTCTCCGTGTTACAGAGACGTCATGAAAAATCTATCCTTTGTCCTTGAAATGATGGGTAATTTTGGCACAGCAACAATCAAGATGGGCAACATCACAGGAGTGATTGCCAAACTCTCCCAGAAAAATCAAGACAACATGAACTTTGCCTTCACAAAAAACGCTGGCGTGAAGGTAAGGTGTTTGATAAAGAGCGTGACACAATTTTAAGACTGTGGATTACTAACTCTCTAATGTCTGAGGCATGGAATAATTGCCAAAAAAAATCATATTTCTGAGTTCAGTGAAAATTACTCTGGTTATTGAACATTCTGATGAAATACAAAAGATACTTTAATGCTCATTTGCATATATTAGTTTTAGTTTGTATAATACATATGCATGACATCATTATTTTATAATTGTTTTTGCTGATAAACATTTCTCATTTTGAAAGATTGTTAAAGGAGAAAACAGCAATTTGACGGGCCCATTTCGTTTAATGAAAATTCCTAAAGAGGCCAGTAAAATGGCGGTGGAGGGAAATGGATCATTTCTTGGAATTCTGTTGTTTCCACAGCAGCATGCGGTAATAGTACAGCTCAACTAAAAACTTACTTTTCATATGTATAAACATATTGACCAAACCTGATCTATTAACAATCTTTTAATCTTAACAGGATGACAGCAGTAAATACTATTTAAACAGTGAGATAGTGGGAATAGAAATGGGGGCAAAAATACAAAACCTTTCACAACCCATCGAGATTCAGTACAGTAATGTGGACAAGGTAAGTGTGATGTCATAACAGAAATAATGATCAATTTAAGTTCAGAGGAAAACTTATTCTGATTTTCATTTTCTATTTTGATAAAGAAAGGAGCGAATGCTTCTTGCATGTCTTGGGATGGAAACAGCACAGATGCAAACGGTAAAAACCCCCAAATAGATCTCTCTATATATATATCTAATTTTAATATGAAAACCACAGGAATTAAAGACCTTTGAAGTGTTCACTCACATTTTGCACACACGCTGATTACTGTGATAAAGTCTGTCTTTAACAGTTACTTCTTTGTATTACTGCTGTCCAACAGGGAAATCACTCTGGATCACAGATGGCTGTCAAACAGTGGAGACCAATAACAGCATCACCTGCCAGTGCACACATCTAACCTTTTTTGCCATACTCATGGTAAGACAGCTGTATAGGAAATAAGAAATGATTTTTTTACAGCACATACTGACACATAACTATTTGAACCTAGTCACCTACACCTGCAAACATTAGCACTTCTGATGTTAATACTCTGACCTACATCACTTCAATCGGTTGTGGACTGTCGCTGTTTTTCTTGATCGTCGGTCTCTTCATGCACGTTCTCGTCAGGTAAGAGATCCGAGGCAGTTTGGAGTTTGGATTTTTACCTCAGTAAAGTCCTTTTTCTTACGCACACTAATTTGCTCCACAGAAAGGGGAAAGCAAGCGAAGCAACAAAGATTCTGATGAACCTCTTTGTCGCCATGTTGATCCTGAACTTGTCCTTCTTGACCAATGAGAGCATTTCAAACCTGGGTATCAAAGGTGCATGTGTGGCAATAGCAGCAGTTCTGCACTACGGGATGTTGGCCACTTTTACCTGGTTCTTCATGCAGGCTTTACACTTGTACCTCAGTCTACGTCGAATCTGCACTGAAGTGAAACATTACATGCTGAAGATTTGCATCACAGGATGGGGTAAGAGACCTGAGCCAAAAATGATACTTATGCTCTCATATTATGAATAATAATCACAGGAGAATTTATATTCCTAATCTTCTCTTTAGTCATACCGGCTGTGGTGGTGATCGCTCTTCTTGCCTCCCAGAAATATAATTCTATTAATATTAATACAAATGAGGGGAAAGCAGCAACAATGTAAGTCTGTAAATCTGATAATAGATTTCTTGGATAAAACACAAACATCTTCATCAGAGGATCACGTTGTACTCCCTTTTTCAGGTGCTGGATCTCTGATGCTGGTATCCACCAGGGGGTCAACATTGGTTATTATGCTGTAGTGTTCGTCTTCACTCTGAGTGTATTCATTCTAACTGTAAGGCAAATCGTTCTAATGCCAAAAGCAGGAAAGGCCCAAGACAATAGTTCCATTAAGAGCAATACTTCCACCATTCTGAGCCTGTTCCTCCTTCTTGGCATCACCTGGGCTTTTGCTTTCTTCAGCTACGGACCTTTGCTCATCGCTTCCTACTACATCTTTACCATCCTCAACTCCTTTCAAGGTAAATCTAAAACTGTCACAGTGAGCTGACTTCATTCTTTATTGGATTAAAAGTCCTTAACCTTCTTCTTTATTTGTATAGGTTTCTTCCTGTTCATCTACTATTATAAATCCAGCAAGATTATTGGAGACGGCAAAATCCACACACAAAGTAGCAGCACAGCTACATCAAACACAGCTGTAACGTCTCCTTATGCATAAGGCTTGCTGTTTTACCATATTTTGACACAAGAGGGCAGCATTTTATTTCATATAGTTCCAGCAGGTTGCTCTGTGTAGAAACAACTTGGTCATTCTTCCCATGTGCTCTCCGCTGAATGGCTTTTCTGACATGAAAGCACTAACCCAGATTACCTTCTTTGACGCAAATACTCATGTGGACTAGAGCTCGAGTCAGTACTCTGGAAGTCATTTCAGAGCACGACTCTATGTTTGTTCCCATGCTTTTATATTTTAACAGACAAACTTGTCTTACTCACGCCAAATAATTCATAGAAGGCTGTGATTCAGTCAGAATACGCAACCACAATTGTAAACATGTCAGGATGTTAAGGTGTAAAATGTTAAAGTGGGAAAGTGAAACATGTCAAAGACATAAGGACATTTTCAATTTGATGGCAGTAACACCTCTCAAAAAGTTGGGACAGGGACATGTTGACAACTGTGTAGCACCCGTCTTCCTTTAAACAGAAATCCATAAACATCTGCTGGGATGAGCTGCTGGACGTTTGGTAGAAGAACATTCCATCTTGTTGGATATAGGATCCTAGCTGGGTTGTCTTCCGAGTTATTATCATGATGCATCAAACGTTTTTATTTGGTGATATGGTTGGCCATTTCAGCACCTGACTCTTCCACTATTAAGCCAAGCTGCTGTAATGAATGCACTGTGCAGTTCAGCATTCTCTTGTTGAAAAATCCAAGCAACTCCTTGAACAAGACTTTATCTGCATGGGAAAATATGTTGATCCAAAACCTGCATATACCGCTGAGCAATGATGGTGCCTTTCCAGATGCCCAGGCTTCCAATTCCACAGCCCAATACCATCAGAGATGTATAGTCATTGAATTTTGGTAAGCTGGATTTTCCTTCTCTTCCATCCTCATCCATTTTTTCCAAGCAGAATCTTAAAATTTTGAATTGTCTGACAAATAACAGTTTCCCCTTTGGCTGTGTTCATTTTAAATGGGCTTTGGTCCATAGAAGACAGCAACTTTTCTAGCTAATTCTCACATATGGCTTCTTCTTTGCATGATAAAGCATTAACCTCCATTTTTGGATGGCACTGTGAACTGTGTGAACACAATGACAGATTGGTGAACCTCTGCCTATCTTTAATATCCAGTCCCGTTATTGAACTGTTGCTAGTTAACCTAACTATTTAAAAAATGTTCCTCCAGCTGTTTCTTTTCAGTACTACTTACTTCTCTAGCCTTTTCTCGCCTCCAACTTCTTTTGAGCAATGTTGCTGCCATCAAATTCAAAACGAGTGTTATTTTTCATGAAACAGTAGAAAGTCTGAATTTAAACATTTAAAAATATGTATATATTATCCATTGAAATTTGCTTCATGCTTCTCCCATAGCAAAAACAATCCTGACACTGTAACTGTCACATTAAATGGTTCTATGACAAATCTGTCATTTGTTTAGTTTGTTGCTAAAAAGCTGATTTTTCACGTTTACCAGTAAACTTAAAAATGTTTTCTGTGGTCTATTGTAAATAAAATATGGGTTTTGTAAATCGTTGACTAAGGTTGTATTACAGACCTCTTGAATCAGTCATAGAGTGGAATGCAGAGTTTAAACGTTTAAGAAATTAAACATTTCTTTTTTTTGACTGATGTGCTTCTCAATGTGATTAAAAATAGCAGAATCAAGGTGAAAGGAAGGCTTGTCTCACATATCCTACACAGTGTCAGGGCTGAACTCGCCAGTTACTGTGTTGCGTGCCTTCAGATAATTACTCTGAGTCCAGAGAGACCAGTATCCACTGTGCGGGAAGCTTAACTGGCAAACAAGAAATGAGCTCATGACTACCTATAGTGATAAGCTCCCTGAGGGTATTTGAATGTTGAAACTATTCTCTAAAGTTTACTGTATTTCACTAGCATATATATAAGTGCAGTGTATCTTGGCAAACTGTTTTGTTTGTTTAGTGGTTTTTGGGAATTGTGGATTTCGTTAGTACTTATTTTTATTATACTACCTTAAGAAATATCATATTATTTTTTCATTTAGAGGGAACCTGATTTGCTTTTCTCAGTTTTATTAAAGTAGCCTTAAAGTCAAATCTTTGCATGTACTCTATATCATATGAAGTTTGTCAAGCTTTTATTTGACAAAATAAATGATTTGACTAAAATGTCGTAATAACTTTTTTTGCATTTTATCAGGACAAAATATGATTTTCATACATAGAAGCAAATTGTCTTGTGAAAGAAACTGTTGTATGTACACAACATAGTCTTGAAATAAAAGTCTGAGCTGTTTAAATGAATAATAAAGTTTTTCCTTATTCAGAGCTTGAGCCTCGATGAGTGACATTGAGAAAGGAAGGACTGTTTATTTATCTACGACTGATTAATCTCCTAAATGACCACAGCGTGCCAGACAAAAACTGGGGTAATTACTGCCATGCATGTCTGATTTGTGTTGCTCCAAAAGAAGGGCTTTTATGCAAAGCACAGCAGGCTTCTGTGGTATACCTGTGTGTGTCCTTATGTTAGAACATGCAAAATTAAAAAGCAGAGGCTAAGATGCAGGATCACAACTCATAGCTCTGTGGTAAGCAGTTGTGAACATTAATCTCAATAGCAAAAGATTTGATAGGCCAGAATGTGAGGGTGAAAAAAACAACTGCTTTTGATTCATTAACTTACTAAATCAAAAGTATGTAAAAGTCCCCGCACAGATTTGGAGCAGAGTTTTACTGCTTTCCTAAAAACATAAATCAAGGCATCTCTGAGAAATGTTCTGGGAAGATTGTTGTTTTGTGCGTCAGTCTAGATGATTTCATAATGAAAATGACTGGGAATGTTACATTTTCACGCTATTCAACAAAACCCTTACCAGAGTGAAAAACCAAATAAAATTTTAACACGTGTTAATGTGTTTCACTTAGTAGATGGGAACTAAGAAAGTGCTTTTTAATTGCTCTCAGTGTCATACCACATGTACAGTAGTGGCTCAGAGAAAGACATTAGCATCAACATGCACGTTCAAGTTGGAAAACATTTTGGTTCTATATCGAAATATAGGCAGAAAAAAGTGCATAAAATACAAAATCTGCTCCAGAAAGGTCGTCCTAACCTCAGTTTCTGTGGAATAAGAATAGTTAAAGTTTCCAATCACCAGACTGACTGGATGCATGATTACCACAATCTGTGTGCAGGAGCTTTTATGCATTTTATTATAGGGAGTCTAGACTGAATCCTGGCCTGTAAAAGCAAAATTTTCAATCTCAAATGACCTATAAAACCCGAGGTCTTGTTCCCGGAGACTTGCGTGTAAAGAGGGAAAAATTATTATCTTTTATTTGCCCGGTTACTGGTTAACACTGGCTTTTATCAAATTTGAGATGACATAACATCAATTCTATTTGCTAGCAAATGTGTGACAAAGCAAAGTTGACTCTTAGAAACGTACGGTCGACTTCATTTTCTGCTCCCCTGCTATGGGGCGCCGTTTGTAAAGTGAAACGTGCTGAAATTAACGGCAACATTTTTCCACATTTAGCTCAAAACAAGTCATTTTTTACAACATTTAGTAAAATATTTGTAACTTTT
>NW_005189172.1:0-8566 GCF_000239375.1 Pundamilia nyererei
AACTCTATTTATGAATAGAATAACTGCACACATCAATATTTACTCACCGTCAGACTCTTTAATATAAATGAATAAGTTTATATTAGATTTAAATCTACGCGTCTCAGTTAAATAAATAAAAAATCCAGGATATATATATGTAAGTGTATAGAAAACAAATTGTCCATGCGTATTCCCAGAAAGTTGATTAGGTTCATCTGGACGCAGCGTTTTACATAATTCATTAAATCAGCAGCACTGATGAACGATGGGCTGTGCGTGCATAGTATTAGTAAGTAAAAAGTAAAAGCTGGTTTTAGTTTTAGAGACTCTACATTGAAACTAAGATATTTCCTTAGTGTTATTTACAAATATTTATTTATGTTTTCCAGCTTATATTTACATAATACAGATTTTCTTTCCAGCTTTATTTAAATCCTATTGTGGTATTAATATAGTGTCTTAAACATGAACATTTCTTCCTTGTGCTCTTTCCTCATGTAACATTTCAGTTCCAGGGTAAGACAGACAGTGAAATCATCAAACAGCTCCAGCAGGACAAAGAAACAACAAAGAAGCTGAAGCAGCTTCAGGTTTGTCTTTCTGTTATAAACATTCTGAATTTACTGAACTCTATTTATGAATAGAATAACTGCACACATCAATATTTACTCACCGTCAGACTCTTTAATATAAATGAATAAGTTTATATTAGATTTAAATCATCTGGACGCAGCGTTTTATAATATAAAACACTAAATCATTAAATCGGCAGCACTGATGAACAATATTTACATAATACAGCTTTTACTTGACTCTGGTTGTGTTATCATTATTGTCTTAAACATGATCGTTTCTTTCTTCTGCTCTTTCCTTGTGTAACATTTCAGCTCCAGGGTGAGACAGAGAGGAAAATCATCGATCAGCTCCAGGAGGCGAAAGAAACAGCAGAGAATCTGAAGAAGCAGGTGGAGTCCAAAAATTGGGAGGTTTGTGTTTCCTTTATACTCAATGAGAATTTGCTGACTCGGCTCTCTTTGGTAATACAGAGTAGAACAGAACAGCCACATTATTGTCATTCAGAACATATACAGTTAGTGTCAGTATTTACATCTAATTGTACAATATAAATAAACATTACCCCACCACACACTGACTTTTTATTATTATTATTATTAAAGTGAAATTTAGAGAGTCCAGTTAGAGAAAACGTCTTGATGCAAAGATCCAGATGATCATAATGTCTCATTATTTAGTGTAAAAGCATCAACAGCATCAACAGCATCAACAGCCTGATTCAAATCATCTCACAAAATTTCAATGACCTCCAATTCAGGGGAATGCTGTGTTATTCTTCCACACACAGTGTCAGTCTGTCTCATCTAAATGAGCTTTTATACAACAAGCGATTCTGTTTGTGGTGTGAGTGCAGAAAGGCCTTCTTTTCATTAGCCTCCCACACATATGTACAAATACAACACCAAGATGCTCTGCAGGGTTTTGGAGGTGATTCATTCTGACAGTCCGCTGCATTTGCAGCTCCTGTAATTTTCTTGGCCTGACCTGAGTTCAGCCACAGCTGTGCCTGTGCTCTTCTATTTTCTGATTACTGTCCTTATAGATGAAACTGAGTTTAAACCTCTGAGATACGTTTTTGCAGCCTCCCCCTGAACCACAGTACTGACAATCTTTGTTTTCAGATCTATTGAGAATTACTTTGAGGATCCAATGCTGTCAGTGTTCAGTGTCAAAGAGAAGCACAACTTGAAAGTTTCCACCTTAAATACATTTTCTTATGATTGGACCTGCTTGCCTATGAAGTTCAAGGCTTAACAAGCTAATCCAACTGATTTAGTGTTGCAAGTAATCAGTATTGACCAGTTCCATGCATTCAAATCAGTAAAATTACAACGATACCCAAATTGTTGCACAGCCAGCTTTTACAACTGACTCCATTCTGTACGTCTAAATACTGCTTCACTAAAAATAGATGTTTGTGAAACACTCCAGTACTCAGATGTAGGACATGAGGAGGAAATGAAATACATGCTACTGTTATCTTTTTGTTGAATGAAGAGTGAATATTTATGCAGGGAGAGATGTTCCCAGATGTTTTCACATGATTGTTTATTTCAAAACCTTTTAACAAATAATTCAAAAACAGTTTTTGGTGACACAACATAAAACTGAACAGATATGTATGTGTGCCTGCTGAAATTCTCACCATTCAAATATGAAAACTGCCCACATTTAGATTAAGTGCTTAACTTCAGAAAAATTCATTAAAGAGATAAAACACTTGAATTGTTCCTTTTCGGTTTAAATCCTGACTAAACAGTCTCGACTTTACAGAGAAATCTCAACACTGGGTCCAGATCTGGTCCCTGTTCTGCCTGATGTCTGATGTAGAGGATCAGCTCTGTTCCAGCTTTTCATTCAGACAAAAAGCACTGCTGTTTCACTTACATGCATGATTTCTTTGCTTTGTGTGATGGTGATGCTGACATAAGTTGACAGAAACAAGTAGAAACACGGGGAAGTTTATTTTTATTCTTTTATTGTTATTTTTGATTGGATTAACTGTGTGAAAAGATAAACACAAGAGTGAGACTATTGCAGATGTTCATTTAATTTAAGAGATGCTACAGTATCCTTATGGTTATATTGAAATTCATCATTATTCTATAAATGTTGACAGTAATAAGAAATGTGCTGTCAGATGTCAAAGTAAATGGGACCATTATTTGTTGTGGTTCAAGTTCATAAACTGAACTCAAAGTACACAGAGCGGAGTTGTGCCAACCCCGATAGTGAAGACTCAATATGAAAGTGTTGCTCAGAAGACAGATAAACATGGACTTTATGAAATTATGATGCTGATATGATTTGTTTGATGTGACCAACCTGCTAATTTTTTACTTTTTATTGAGAAACAAGAAACACAAGTTCAAAAATACCCCATAACACAGTAGTGTAGCCCCAATAATTTTAGTTATTGATTGATGAATTGATTTATGTAAATTGGATCAGTGTAAGAAAATTGATAGATGGGAGGTTTTTAATTAAATAACCTATATTAAAATTCAAATACATGAATTGTTTTAGTCATATTTTTCTATAAGCAGGCCTGAAAAATGACAGAAAGCGCTCACAATATGTCAGCGCATGAGACTTTTTTCATGTCTTTTAATGTGCAGTCAGAGAAAAATGATTCTATAATTAGCATCAGCTTCATCAGGACAAAGAGAAGACGAGATGCTGAGAGGAAAATGTAGGATTTGAGGGATGAGGTTCATCTTTCCTTTATCAGCTTCCTGAATGTGTTTATTCAACTTTGTTTATTACTGTTATGTAAAGAAAATTTTAGATTTTAATCTTTTTTGGATTATTATTTTGTAAATAAGGAATTTGGATTTACCGAAGCAGATGATTTTACATTCCAGCATAAACCAACCAACAAACCCATAAATATCCATCCATCAAAAACTAACTAACTAAATAAATAAGACAAAAAAGAGCATGTGTTAATAAAAATCAAGGAGCTCATTAAATGTCAGTTAAACACTTAAAAATAACATGTTTTCTAAAACCTTTGACTGGTGATCTACATAAGACTGACAGCTGTTTTACTACATTAAGAGATAAACGAATCTAAATAAATTAGGATATTGAAAAAGTGATTAGAAGAATATGTCCATTAAAAATGTACTGATGTTTTCATTTCTCTCTGCTATTTGGAAAAGATGCTCCAGGCTGAGAAGAGGAGGAATGATGAAGCTGACAGAAAACTCAAAGAGGTAAATCTTTTCACCCAAAGCGTTTAGCTGCTGTCGTCTCTCTTTTATCTCTTTGTATACAATCCAAATTTGGAATTTCTTCACAAACATTAATTTTCCAGCACAAAAACATATTTCAGTTCATAGCTGTGATCTTTTTCTTCATCTCTCTTCTGTCCTTTAGTTGGTAAAGCAGCTCGAGGAGAAGAAGAAGAAAACTGAGAAAAATCTCAATGAGGTAAATCTTTGTCTCCTGCTATTATCTCTGTTTTCTACGTGTTCAGGTTACAATCACACATGAGAACAAACCTCAGACACCAAATAACTGTTAGTGAAGCTCAAGTTTGTTCTCAGTTTTCAAACTTGAAACTTAAAAACATCATCAAACACTTTATATTTACATAACACGTTTTAATTTATTTTAAACAGATTTTTTTTTCTTTAGTGAAGTTTGTGAATGTATTGTTATGTCATGTCTTATAAAAGAGCACGTCTCCAGTCACGTGTCCTCTCAACTGATGTCAAAGGAAAAGTATTAAGACTTATACAATCAGCTGAAAAAACTAAAGTCCAGAAATCAGGGATTTCATCTCTCTGTTATAATCCTCCTGAATTTCCTTCTAAACATAAAAAACATAAAATCCAAATGCAAAAGTGTTTCAAACACAAATACAAAGAAACTATTAACTTGGATATTTACCACACAAACCAGTCAAAGAAACGTTTTAATTCCAGTTCATTATTTTATCTCTAAGCACTCTCTGTGTTTCTGTCTAAGGTGACGACTGCACATTAGATTTGTACTGGATCCATTTAAACAATAAAGGTCACTGTCCACTGTCCGATAAAAGAGAAATTGCTCACACAAGTGAATTTAATTAGACTGAACAAATATTCTCGCTGTGTGACTTGTGTTCTAATAGCTGCAGTGTAAAAGAGACTCAGCAGTATTTATATGTTTTTGCATCACACAATTAATGGATGCACACTGACCATTCAGTGGTTTTAGTAAGGTACGATTACCAGGTAAAAAGAGAGACACATTTGTGACACAGAAAACTTTAATGTAAACATGAAATATTAAACCATGGAGCCATCTTCTCAAAAACTGCAGACAGTGTTAAAGCAGATTTAACTCTGTCTGTAAGGCTGGATTTAAGGAATAAGTGTTCTCTGTTATAGTTTGTTAGAATGTGTGTAGATCAATCTGGATGAGTACAATACGTGACATCACTGGTTTGGTTGGTTGGTGCTAATAGACTGACATTAGTGGTTGTTAGCGAAATATAGCTGCAACAATGAGTTTCATGCTGAAAAGAAAAACAAGCATATACTTCCCAGTTTCACTGTCTGTCTCTGAAGCAGTCAGTGGTTCTTCACTGATGAAAAACGAAACTCCACCTGTTAGCTTTAAGGTCTGCAGAACACTTTATGGAGTGTGGAGAAGAAGCTGTTAGGTGCACTGGTGGTTCACCTGACTAACAGCTAAAGTCTGACACTGTAACCTGTTTGATTTAGATTTTTCTTGGTGGGCTCAGGTTTACAGACTGAGAGGTGCTATGAGGTGGCAGAGCAGCTGTTCACAAGCTGTGAGCAGCAATATTTTAGGCAATATTCAGGTCATAAGAAACTAAAACATGTTACAACTCCACTGTAATAAAACAGAGAAATTATAAACAGACAAGACTTTAAACTGTTGGAATGGAAATTTAAATGTTTCAATGTTTGTTTTACATTCAAATGATTCTCTGGAGTTTTTGTTTATTTACATTAAGCCAGTTGTATTTAAATAAATTGGAGCTGTAACTGGAGCTTTAGTGAAGTGTGGAAAATATAGTGCAAATCTGGAAGTTCTTCACAAAAATTATTTTTTCCTCCAAAAATATCTTTCACTTCCTTTTCACAGCTGTGATCTTTGTTTTTATCTCTCTTCTGTCTTCCAGTTGGTAAAGCAGCTCGAGGAGGAGAAAACTGAGGTAAATCTTTGTCAAAAGAAACACCTGCTATTATCTCTCTTTTCTACATGTTTTATGTAACAGGTTCCTACATGTGCATCATGGGTACATTTCTTACTGAAGCATGATTGGGAATACTTACATTCATCATCTTACACTCACCTTAGACGTTCTTTGGTTTGTTTGCTAAAGATTAATTTTCTTTCCAACATCCATTAATTTCTTTTCTTTAGCCATAGTATCTTGGCCATCTACTTAGATTTTTAAACCATTGTTTATCCCGTGGCCCCGGATAAGCAGAAGAAGGATGGTTGGACATTATTTTAAGAATTCTGGTCGGGTTTGTTTCTTAGCTCCATACTTATTGTTGTTACTTCCTCATACTCTGGGGGGGATCTAACAATTTGTTAAAAACTGACTTGGAGCTCACACAGACTTGGTTCTTTTTGCTTTCAGAATAAACATCTGAGCAGCCTGTGTTAATTCATTTCTTTTATTTTCTCATCATTCTAAAAGCAGGAATCTGATGAAGTACTATGATAAACCTTTAATCTTAGAATCACTGAACTTTATATGTTGCTCTATAGAAACCAAACTAATATTCCAGGGCAGCTGAGGGTGTTGGGACAAACACTTTAAATCTGTCTTCCAAGTTTAGAGACTGTAGTTTTTACTGATGTGATGAATTGTATTTACAAACAAAGAACACTAACTGGTCTCTGCCAACAGGAATCCCTTGGATCTCGGTTGATGTCCAGATTTAGGAAATGATCCGATCAAAACTAATCCAGAAGTTGCTCAACATGTAACTGAGGAGATCATGAGATCAAAGTGCTTCATCATGGAGAAACTTGATGTCTGTTATGTCAGTGATTCGTGTTTAAATAGTCAGTGGTTCAACTTGAAAAACTTTATTCAGTCAAAACTCGGTTAAGTGAAGTAAGCAAAAGCTCTTCCCATCCATCTAAAATTCCCAAATACTAAAGTTTTTCAGTCCTTGTTCAGTTCTACAGAAAAACTAATAAACCTTATCAACTAAAAATATGCTGAAAATGCACTGCTGATTTATTAACTTAATTTTGTTTTTTGAACTTGTTTTAAGTTAGTAAACCAACCGATCAATAAAAATTTGATCAGGTAACAACTCCTGAGCCAAAGCACTATTCTGGGAACATTTTTGTGTCTATGTGTTTAATAGGGTTAATATTGTGTTCATTTTTCTGTGTCAGACAAATTGAATTGTAATGTTGCTGTACCTGTGTTATTGTGTTTCAAAACCATGTTTATATACGTCTGAGTTCAAATGTTAATTAAAGTGAGAAATGGAAGAAACTAAGTTGGATTTTTAACGCTAAATTTCAAACTTATTACTAAAATAAATATAGTTCTAGTTTTTCCTGTGCTATATATAAACATATTTTGTTTCTTTCTTTTCTCATACATTACATTTTCACTGGGTGTCAGGCGAACAACAGCCAAGCCCGAGTGCATAACACACACACACACACGTGTATGTGTATATATATATATATATATATCCCTCCTGAGGGAAAAACAATAGAGGCAGCCGTTACACACGTATCCCAGCAGGCATACACTCACACTTTCTGACTGTGCTTGAAGACTGACGTGAAGTCAACTGCAATAATCCCGCGCTGGTGGAAGCTCCATCGCTCTTCTAAATAGCTGCCCAGATGAGGAGCAGGTGTGTGGCAAGGACTTAAGGTGTGGCCAGTCCTTAAGCTAGGCCACACCCCTCAGGCCTGAAGGTGCCTGTAACAAGGCCACAGAAAACAGCAACATACACACAACTGCCTACATACGGATGTGGACAGAGATAAGAGGCAGTGCAGACAACACACCAAATGAAAATAATAATGACAATAATAATAATGACAACAGTCATAGTCCTCACTGCCCACAGACCCCGAGTCCCCAGAACCGGGTCCGTGACAATATATATACATACGTGTATTATTCACATCTTAAACCACAAGCTGAGACTGAAATGATCACACTGAAGTATTTTAACTCTACTGTGAACAAACGTTTTCTCGTGCGGTTTGTCTCTAAGAAGCTAAAATTACTCGAGTGTCTGCAGCATCTAAAATCACTACACGCTGAGTAAACTGAGATACTGAGAGGTCTTTAAACATGCTCAGCAGGCCTGTGGTTTTAAACTCTTCTGTGCATGACAAGTTTAACAGCAACCAACAAAGTCAACAGAATACTGCAGGAAAAAAGGTATATAGTAAAAAAAAAAAAAACTGAAGTCGAAGTATTTTTTACAATATTTGCAATCACCTGTCATAGTGTATCTTATATAATTGTCCAGTTTACTGCACTGTTCTATTATCTAAATGTTAAAACTTCCAGAAAATTCTCCATTAGTAATCAATCAGTCATCTTTATATACAGATTAGTGATGGTAAATTTGATTCTTTTTTCCTGAATCGAGTGTTAATGAGTCACTCACCAAAGTGAATCGGGTGTTTTGAGTCATTTGATTCACTGAGTCAGTTGATCAGAGTGCAAAAATTTTACATTTTTACTCAAACTTAATTTGTTTCCCTTTTCATGCAAATCCCACTGCTAAGATGAATGATTAAAAAAAACAACTATCTTATTGAGAAAAAAGAGAGCAAAAACATTTCTAAAATTAAACAATTTCCTATCCAAATTGCTTAATAAACATTTATTTTGTTTATTTGTATTTTATTAGTATTTTCCTTAAGTGTGTCAACTATATATTTTCTCATCTAAATGTCCACTGCGCTGTGAGCCAGGGGCGGTAATGCGCCTTAACATTGGTTGCCAACCAAGAAGAAGAAGAAGAAGGAGCTGTGAGCCAGGAGG
>NW_005189173.1:0-1499 GCF_000239375.1 Pundamilia nyererei
AAAAAAAAAAAAAAAAAAAAGTCACCGGGCATATGCCCGGTATGCCCGATGGCCAGTCCAGCTATGTTAACCTGCAACCAAATCTGCAGCTCCATATAGTAATGTTACAACTTAGATTATATCTTATAACTCATAACTCTTATGTTAGCTGCCCTCAGTAGCATACTGTCTGAAATATTCGACGGCTGCAATAATTCTTTAAGTGTTATTTTTTCCTTGGTATTCTAATTTCACCGAAGTTTACTAAACTCAACAAACTTAATATTACTTACCGGGACATTTATTTTGTCCTCATTTTCTTTCACCGAAATTTTTTTTCCTGCAGTGCCGTCTTTCGTGCTTGGCTCTCCTACCTTTGCTAACGTGATGCACATAGCGCAGAAGCCGATGCTGCATTCACTTACACTCGGATATCTGAGCTTCACCGTGAAAACATAATCGTACATTTGATTGAATTTTATTGTTTTACCTTTGGGGTGGCACTTGGGGTGGCCAGTCTGGTTGGGGGGGTGGCCTGTGCCCCCCCAGGCCACCCCGCTGGACACGCCATTGCAGCCAGTGAGCTGATTTCTGTGTGAAAGACTCAGAAAGAGTCACAAAAATACAAAGAATTTGTCATTGATGCTTCAAAGCTTCTGTTTACATCTGCAGTAGTTAGCGACGCTGGATACGTTAGCTTAGACACTGTTTCTCTGATCAACTCAAGAGAAAAAGAGAGAAGGCCAGTTTTATCAGGTCAAACTCTTCTGATTCTGGTCATGATTAATCCAGGTAGTATGAAAGACGGGCATGGCTACCGTCACACCACCCATTGGTTCATGTCTCGTTATAAAGCTTCGAGCCAAGTGCTATCGTTGTTGCCACGCTTATCTTCTTTAATCTGAAGTGACAAGCAAAGCGTGCATCTGACTGTAAAACTGCATGCTCATTGGCTCATGATGTTGTTTTTCATCAACATCTGTACAACCACAGGAGTCACCCCTGTTGGCCATCAAAAAGAAAGCAGGTTTGAACCGCTTCGGCACGTCACTTTTACATTAACTCATGACAGTAGCAGGGAAATTAAGATTGCACCTGTTTCATCCTCCTTTTTGACTCTTAACAGGACCTTCACTTTCAAAATGAACTTAAATATTTGATTCAGTCAGTTCGAAAAGCAGCGATTGAGACCATAAACTCATCAGGAAATAGTTCACTGAGCTCAGTGATCAGCTGAGCATGAAGCTCAGTACCGCCAGAGGAGTCGCCCCCTGCTGGTCATTAGACAGAAAACAGGTATTTGATTTTTCGAACCAAAATACTGTGACTGTCACGATCTGGTTGTAGGGACTCAAGCGCAGAGCGGTTAGATGTCTCCAAAATACAGTTTATTTACGGCTCCAGTGCACAATATATATACAGTGAAGGGAATCCAAAACTCCAGGGCAGGGGTGCCCAATCCCGGTCCTCGAGAGCTACCGTCCTGCAGCTTTTAGATGCATCCCTACTCCAACACAGCT
>NW_005189173.1:2571-4638 GCF_000239375.1 Pundamilia nyererei
AAAAAAACAGAAGAGAAAGCAAACAACAAAGAGCAACATAATAAAAAAACAGCACCATCACAATAAACTAGCTAGCAGTAGATAACAGTAGATACTAAATAATAAACAATATTGAACAGTTTTAAACTGGAGTTTTCAGATTGTAGTCCAGCCTAGTAACGCAGACTTCCTGTCATGTCCTGGGTATTGTACCTGGGGTTTTGACTTTAAGAACTGTGATTTTTTTTTTAAAATTTCTTACATATTCTTGATTTGTTTTTGTGTCAATGACCATTTTCATCCTCATGTATTTCTTAGTCTCCTCATAATTTCTCTCTGTGCTTTCCTCCTGAGTCAGCCATGTTAAATGTGTCTGAGTTTCCTGTTATCAGTTATGGTTATCCACTTCCTGTTTTAATTTGGTAATGAGCAGTCCCTTGTGTTCTTCTGTTTTTATTTGATTGTCTTGTCCTCCTCCTGTGTTTTATCACTTGACTGTCCTCTGTGTGTTTTCCGTGTTTCTCTCAGATTTTTTCATCCTGTTCATTTTTTGCTTTCTTCATGTTGTCCTGACACTTGTTATATTTCAGTTTCTGATTGATCGGGCCGGCGGTTCCTTGTGTGGCCTTCAGGTGTGAGCTGCTGCTGACTGACTGCAGGGATGTTCACTCAGATAAAAGTGTGTGAAGTTCTGGACCCGATGTTAATTAAAGTACTCGTCAGGCTTCAGGAGTTTGTGCTTTGCAAAGATGCTGGTGTTTGGTCTGCAGAGTGTGATGGGACTGTCACCGCTCTGTTTTCAGTGTGTATTTAAGAGAAAGTCTGAGTTAATTGGTTGTTCAGCTTCTTAGTCTTTTTGTCCTCCTGCTGGCCCGTCTTCCTCCCCCCTCCTCGGCTGTAGTTACCCACTCTGCTGGATGTGAGCTCCCCGTGGAGCTGCGCTGCTCACAGTTATCACACAGGTAGAGTAAATGTTTACTGAGCAGCATCGTCTTCAGACCTCCGAGGGATCACGCTCCACTGACAGACTGCAGATTTGTTTTTATGTTTCTTCAACAACCTTAAAGTGATGTCTTCAAAAGCTTTGCTCACTAAACACCATACGCCAGTTTCACAGCTATTAAAGCAGTTGCTAGGAGACGGATTCATCTTCTTTCTGTATGGTATACACAAAATATATTCACAAACAGCCAGATGGAACAACGCTGATACCGGCTGCATGCAGTGTGGGGTAATCTCAGGAACCTACGTCCCACAGGAGAAGATGAGAAATTACTGGAAAATACTGTTTCCTTTTTTTCTTACACCGAGCTGCTGAAAGCATGCACTCTGAGCGCTTTATTAGGAACACCTCTACCATCTAATGCTGGGCATAAACTGTGCGATTTTTTCAGTCGTGCGATTCAGCTGCTGCTCAAACTGTACAATTGACTCACAGGGTTAGAAGTTCATAGGTCACGATGCAGGGTCTCACACTATACGGCCCGATGCTCTAATGTGACCTGAGTGCTCACACTGTGCGTACATCCACAACACGTTGTGTTGTTGTTTCCGGAAGAAGTCAACCGCCAATAAACAATAAGAAGAAGAAGAATCCGGAACTGGGGAAACTGTAATCTGGGAAATTTGAAAATGCTCACCAAAGACAAACGCGCTGCCTTAGCAATGTGTGCCATTCTGTGTGCAGAAAGATCTAAAAAGAAAAAGCGACTGCGTGTATGGACAAGGAAATGGCTAGGAAAACGTTTGCAGTATGAGTACGATCTGTCAATTATACAACGAGAACTGGAGGTAAGCAGCAACAGCTAAATTGCACTTACCTACAGGACTTTATCTGCATGATGATGGGTAAATGTTTGAAGACATCTGACGCTTCTACTTTCAGTAGGCAACATTTACTTTTAGCCTATTAGTATTTTATTTAATTGGATTACTGGCCATTAACTACAGTACTTTTACATTTTACTTGAGTAGCATTCTAGTGAATGACTTGAACATCTACCAAAGTGATTTTTGGGACATCTTTCTGCTTTATACAACATTGGTTAAATATCAGTCCGACTCTTTAATTATCAATAACATTCAACC
>NW_005189173.1:6904-8564 GCF_000239375.1 Pundamilia nyererei
CTATGATGCCACACATGCTAATTGGAGATGATGCTTATCCCCTCCGACCAGATCTCATGAAACCATATCCATTTCGAAACCTTAACACCGATCAGAGAATATACAACTACCGTCTGTCCAAAGCACGTCGCGTTGTGGAGAACGCTTTTGGAATTTTGGCGAATCGCCTCAGAGTGTTCAGAACAACAATTTGCCTGGACACAGACAAGGTTGTCACCATTATCTTTGCGTGTCTTTGTCTGCACAACTATCTCCGGGACCACAGATCTGACGCCTATGTACCACCTGGCTATGTGGATTCTGAGGATGCCAACCACCAGCTGGTCAAAGGAGCATGGAGAAGGGAGGGAGAGCTTCAGTCAGTTTCAATGGGCCTTGCATGGAACCCCTCAGTGGAAGCAAAGAAACAACGAGATGTCCTTTGCGAGTACTTTGTCTCACCTGCAGGGAGTGTTTCATGGCAAGAAGACATGGTGTAGGAAGACAGAAGGGGTTTTTTGTTTAAATCGCCTTGTTTGCCATACTGCGTCCGAAGTGATGCAACCTGGGTTTTCACCTCATTCACTGAAAATTTTAAATTAACATGTACTTTTTATTTAAATAGTTCAGATTCAAAACTCTCCTCATACTAAAGTTAAAACTGCAGTTTGAGGGAGTGTTCACTTGGAAATTAATTATAAAAAAAAATATTTCTGAAAGTCGATTTATAGGGTTTTACATCTGTCTCTTTCTCTCCCTCTCTTTCACTCAGTCACAAACACCACTACCACCATCAACTTTGCTAAATTGCTAATGACAAAAAATTACCAGGAAGCTGCAATTGGGCAGCAATCTCAATCCAACTCCTGTCACGTTTGTTGTGGTCATGGTAATTTTTTAAAGCCACATCAAAAAGGCTCAGATGAGCTTGCCAAAGTTCAACCAGTTGTGCCTCTATCGCTTGTGTCCAGACAAAACGCTGCACTGCCATGCTACTCCATCTTTTTCACTGACGTTTATGTATTTGCGCGTGCGCAGTGTGTGAAGCTGTGGTGACACCCTCACGACGGTGAGGGTGTCACCACGGTCGTGAGGATTTCAAACGAAATCTACTATATATACTATATATACTACAAAGCAGGAAAATGTTCATGACAAAATCAGCACAAAGACCAAAAAAGATTATATAGAGTTCAAGGAACTCAGTGAAGCTTCCAGACACTGATTAAGAATAAAACTTGCACAAGCTAGAGGTGAAGTTGGCCTGTGAGGGATCACTCACTGGTCCCCTGGCAACCACCAGTCCAACATGTGAGAACGGGCTAACCAGTCACTAGGGAGAATTGTGTATTCCCCAACAAGTTGCTTGAAAACCTTCTTATGATTGCTTTCAGCGCCTGCAGTTTGCATGGAAGTTTTTTTGTCACGGTGCTGGATCGATGACCCAGTGTTTTGTTTATTATTATTGTTCTATAATTTCTTTGCTGTGACTTGTGTTCTGATCTGATATTTGGTTTTCATCATTGTTATCACTACTAGTGTTTAAGCTTCTTTCTCTGTATTTCTACTCCTCTAGTACAGTGGCCCCTAGAGACAAAGCACGTACAAACTCCAAAACACGTACAAACTCCAAAACACTTGCAAAATCCAAAACACAACGGAAGTGCTCCAGGACGCTAGG
>NW_005189174.1:0-1527 GCF_000239375.1 Pundamilia nyererei
TTTTTTTTCAAGGTTTTTGCAATGCAAATATGTGTTTACTGTTTTAAAGTTTAAAATTGTAAGTTATAAAATGTTCATATAAACTATGTGGTTTGCTCTGTGGCTATTATACAAAGATTGTTCGTCCATAACTTAAAGTCTTATACACTTGAAGTGTAAACACTGATTTTTGCCCGATAGCAATTGTTACAAAGGCAAATGCACACTGGTTTTCACAAATTGTTTGAGTGGAGCAGTTATACTCAAAATTGAATGTTTTCTCCACACGTTAAATAGCATAAAGTCACTATTAATGGATACAGCCTGATTAAATGGAGGACTAATGTATGCAAGCAACATAGTAATGTTGTAATATTATAGTAATGTTGAATGTTATGTCTGAGCTTTAAATTGTGTTAAAATTCATATTGTTGTTTGCAATGCATATTTTACTACATTTTACCAAAGTTGTTTTCGGGATAATATATTTTGTCTGCAAACTATTCAACAGACTTATTTCATTTTTATTGTTAGGGTTAAGGTTATTTTATTGTATTCTTTCTTTCAGTCAGCATGTCTTGATCTGGAAGTTCTGTGGTCTTAGTATGAGATGGTTAAAGGGGAGAAAGCTAGGCTGAACTCCTGCCAACTGTTTTAAGAATGTTCAAGCAAAATAAAAGAGATGGTTTTGCAAGTTATCATTTATGTATGTTTCATTAATTGAATTTAACCTCTGGGGGGTCCTAGAAAAATGCATACACTATTGGGCTTAGAGCCACAAATCGACCACGCCATGAAAAGTGCCATAAAATAAATATATATTAATATTTTTTTCCACTTTAAATTAGCCAATCTTTTAGACCTACTTCTCCTTGAAATATTCATATCAAGTTTTAATTACATTTCGCGGATTTTAACCCTTTATATCCCAGTTTCGTCACATGGCTGCACTGTTTTTTTAGCCCCAAAAATCGACCACTAGGACCAATAGTGTAAGTTTATCTGTAGCTCAGCCACTGAAGCTAATTCAAGGGAGTCAGACTGGAATTTTGAAATATATGTAACCAGACTTTTTTTTGGAAAAGTTGGCTATATTCCGTTCAACACAGTGCAAATGGCGTGTATACGAACAATGAAAAATGGCACAAATCGACGCAAGACCACCCAGAGGTTAAATTAATGTTTACATAAGCAATACAAACACTAACTGAAACATGATTGGTGTAAGTACTACAGACATAAATTACATTTGTTCATTCAACAAGATTAACATTGGTGTAACAAAAAAATATTTTACTAGTTCATTTAACAAGACTGACTTTTGATGTGCCAAGGTGTTTAAACAATATAACATGAATTTAATTAGACTAACTTGGTACAAACATGTTAACTGAATAAAAATCAAATTAACTGAATGTTAATGTTTAAATTATGTTACACTTACAAACATATTTAGTGTTGAAACAACACAATCATGATGGATTGATATAACATGATTTGTTTAGATGGAATATACGGTAGGTGGCAAGATGAAATTAAGTTCATCCA
>NW_005189174.1:2820-3988 GCF_000239375.1 Pundamilia nyererei
AGTTGTTTGGATTTTGGGTATCGAAGAATCCATAAGTCTCTCATCCTATTCATGTAGCCCCTTCCACCAGGGTTACTTGCGTAGTAGCATTCCAACAACGCCCTGTTTTCGTCTCTTGCCCACCGATGCCTTCTTGTTCCAGTAGTCCACTTCTCGTCAGGGTGCCCTGCTTCCTCAACACCTGACGCGGACCTTGTTGATCTAGGCGACGTCCGAGCCGGCATGCCTTCATATTTATGTCTCGCTCATGTCTGCGGTAGGCTTGCTTAGCATGGGTCTAGCCTTAGGACCCTTACTGGATACAGACACCCCAGGCGGGAATCGAATTCACAATCCTCTCCGTATATATCATCATTTGGACTGCAATCCTGAACCTGCAGCTGAACAAATCAGAACCTCACTTGTCTGCTTAGGAAGTTGTCCATCACAGTCTTTTATCATAGCAGAGAGAAGGATGTCCTGTCAGTATGGAGGACAAGTGATGTATGATACCCTGAGATGAGGGCAGAGATATTAAGTGAGGGATGATGGAAACAGATTGATTTAAAAAAAATAAAAAGCAGAGTGTTGTCTTTATGTTGAACTGAATGATGACGCTGCCCGAGGAACTGTGTGCGTTGCTGTTTTTATGTCATATATTGATTGCTTTATTATACTAATGAATAAAGATCAATGACTGATATATATCCATCTATCAACACCATTTTATGTATATGCATTTAATGATGTCTATAATATATGTTTCTGTCTCTAATCAATTTGGAGAGATTAGCAAATGTATTTGTTTTTAGATTGTGAATATTAATTAAAATGTACTAAAAATTATACTTTACAATATTATTGATCACAGGTTATCATATTATTAACAAGCACTATTACATTGGTTTCCACTATGTCATTCCTTTTTTACTATCCCCTTTACCTAAAAAGCACAGTTAATGCCAGACTATTATTTGACTGTTACAGTACTTTACAATTACACAATCTTTAAAAATAAGGCAACACAGTAAAGTCTGCATACAAACTTCAGGTTTTCTGTGTTTGCAGGAGTGAAGTGCAGTCTGCCCTTTTCTGTCGTATATACAGTATATCTCTTCACTTTCTGATTCTGTGTGTGTGTGTGTGTGTGTGTGTGTGTGTGTGTGTGTGTGTGTGTGTGTGTGTGTGT
>NW_005189174.1:5011-6649 GCF_000239375.1 Pundamilia nyererei
TCACTGTAAAAAACCCTGTAATATAAAAGTATTTTACTGTGTATTTTACAGTTTTGTATTGTTTTTCTACAATATCATAAAATTTACATAAATAGACTGTGATTTTACATGTCAAATGTAAAATAACATAAAATCACTGTAAATGTAATAAAACATAATTTTCTTGTTTTTTAAGTATATTTTACAAATGTAAAACTATGGAAAAATATATAAAATGTTCTAAAAATTAATGAGAAAAATCAATAATTAAAGGAGTATTTGAATTATAATTTTGCTGAAAATGTCATCTAGCTCTGTTTCAATAATTCAGAGGTGAAAAGTGAAAATATAATTAATAGGAATAAAAATGAAAAAAAAAACATATAAAACATTGCACGGCCACGCTGTGCTAATTATATATTTAAAAAAATAAATGTAGAGGTAGGATTTGCAATCAATATAAATCTCTAAGTATTCACAACATTCCTGAACAGAAATAGGCCTCTGCACTTGGGGTGAGAGGGCGTGGTCATGAAAACAATGTGACATGCTATTGGATGTTGGGACACATAACGACATGAGGAATTTGAACTAACAACCACAAGGTTGCACGTATGGCTGTGGAAAGCGCGGTGGAAGAGAGAGGGTGGTGAAAGATCATCCATGCAGTGCTGCAAGGCAAGTATATCAAACTCAGCTTAGTAGAATTAACTTGGCATTGCTTGACCACTATGGCTCGTAGTTTACTGAGACGGTAAAAGGCATGGAATCCCTAACTATGAAGGCAAAGCACGTCGTCTGTCAGTGTGAGGCAGGGGTGTCGAACTCCAGGCCTCGAGGGCCGGTGTCCTGAAGGTTTTAGATCTCACGCTGGGTCAGCACACCTGAATCAAATGATTAGTTCATTACCAAGCCTCTGGAGAACTTCAAGACATGTTGAGGAGGTAATTTAGCCATTTAAATCAGCTTTGTTGGATCAAGGACACATCTAAAACCTGCAGGACACCGGCCCTCGAGGCCTGGAGTTCGGCACCTGTGGTGTAAGGTGTAGTTAGACCAGCCACTAGCTTGCTGGCTAGCAGAGTTGTTGTTTGCTAATTTGTTAGCTGCCAGCTTTCTATAACCGTGTAAACACAGCAGTTGCAACGTGGATAGTGTCTACACCGCTAATACCCGTTAGGGGGGCCGCGACGACAGCGGCCACTGATGCATTTGTCTTAATGTGAAATTAAGCATGCAACTTAAGAGCTAATAGGTGAGCTGTTTCACTCTAGCAGCACACCTGCACTCCTGTAGAGAGCTTGTGCGCACCAAGATGAGCTGCGCGATGAAGTGAGGGAAGTATCCCACTGTGCTAGCTTTGCCCTGTAAAATGTAATGGACATGTAAAGGATAAGCCAAGTATTTTCTTTTATTTTGTGGAGAGGAAGTAGACTAAAGCAGCTGAGGTGAATTATTTGACTACATATAAACGTACAGTGAAGACATGTATTTGGATTTTGGCAAGTTTCATGATTTATAAGGTTTTTTTTCTTCCACTGCAGATTAGTGGTGTGAGTTCTCAAATTTATTCAGTGAGCTGTAAAGGTGAGTATTGTGCTGCATTTAAGGATGTCAAAAGATTGTCTGTGAAGGTTCTCAGTCATCCAGGTCATCGTA
>NW_005189174.1:7054-8563 GCF_000239375.1 Pundamilia nyererei
AAAAAAAAAGATGTCAAAAGATTACACCTGTTGCAGTTGTGGTGGTGCTTTAATGTAAATGTTTGGGCACCCATGGTCAAAATTTTAGTTCATGTGAACAGTTAAGCAAGTGGAAGATGAAATAATCTCCAAATGGCATAAAGTTACAGATGACATTTAATTTTAAATAAAATAAGTTTCATGTTCTTTTTATTTTTTTAAAAAAACAGAAAAGGAAAGGGCCCACAGCAAATGTTTGGACACCTTGTAGTTTACCGGCGGCCCAAACTGCATGCCAGTGTATGTAATTGATATACGTCAGTTGTAACATTGCAGTTAGTTGTGTGAGTCATGTGTGGACTTGTTTTTTTGTCCCCTTGTCTCTTGTTCATGTACACAACAGGAAACTCTGCTTTGGCAGCCGAGCACTTCATGTTATCTGTGGATGAGGCCATTGTGAATGGCCATATCACTATCTTCAGTGACGCACTTATCCTGATGTTTGGCTCCTCTGCATGAACATTTCTTATCCATTAGGCCAAGCAGCAACCTTGGGGCACCAGTCAATTTGATGCTTTGAAACATAAGAATGACGAGACAGTGAAATCTAAAGTTATGCAATCCAAATCAAATCATCAGATCTCCTTTCATTTGCAGCTAAAACGTATAAGACAGCAATGCTTGAGTGTTGAGATGATTTGTAGATTGATATATCAACAAATAATTAATATTTGCGTTTCAGATGGCTGTCTCTGAAATATCCTTGATGCTCATGTCAAGTTATAGAAAGAGACCTTTGAGTAGTAGATGTTTACAGATGTTTCACTGCCCTGAAACAGTATTTGCAAGACTCACAGGTTAACCAAACATCTTTGCATCACCCTTCTGTTCCACAATGACCTGTATGTCCAAACACGCACTCAAAAGCAAGCTCAATCTACATTTAGATTTATTGCAGATGTAAAAAACATACAGTCCAGTCCTCAGTTTCTTAATGAAGTTGTTGTTTTTCATTCGACAGGTGCCTTAAGATAAACCCAAAGTGGAGCGGAACACGTCTAAGAAAAACCTTGCAGTCAATCCAAAGGTTCTGACATTGATCACCAAAATTGCGGACTACGAGTGGAGAGCATAAAAAGTTCTTATTTTTATCCTGAGGATAACATAATCTGCTGTTCAGTAGCACTGGTCTCTGGTTCATGGTAAGTGTCAACAGCACGGGTGGCCAAATTGCAAATTTCTCCAAGGGAACACAAGTGGCCAGCAGCAGCCCTAAATGTGAGACTTTCAGAAAGCTAGAGCTACTTCGAAACCTGCAGGTTATGTGCCTCAAATATTCCCCTTTTCGTTGTTCCAGATGTGGAGAGGCAGATGAACATTCGAGGTGGCAGTGT
The DNA here is from genome assembly GCF_000239375.1 of Pundamilia nyererei. NCBI lineage: Eukaryota > Metazoa > Chordata > Actinopteri > Cichliformes > Cichlidae > Pundamilia > Pundamilia nyererei. The sequence goes on from NW_005189174.1 coordinate 8,428, forward strand.
CCCCTTCTTTTGTGCTCAAATGTGCATTTGAATTTTTTTTTTCTATGGGCCTTTGTTCATGCATAAGTGTTAGCTGTTCTTGGATTGTTCCAGGAAGGGTTATCTTTTTGTCAATAAAATCCATGTTAATGATTGA
>NW_005189175.1:0-1961 GCF_000239375.1 Pundamilia nyererei
CCACATCCCTCCCACATTTCCGGTTCACGCGCGTTAAAATATGATATTTTGGGGCGCGATGGATTTTTCTTGGACACGCGTAGAGGTGCGAATGTGCACGCGTCAAGTTAGGGGCGTTTGGGGCTTTTTTCACGCGCCCATCGCGTTCGGTGTGAACACACCGTTAGTCTTGCCCTCTAATTTTGTCTCCAAGCATTTAATTAATTTAATTAATTGATTTGATTTGCATTTAATTATCCAAATGTTATCAGATGTACTTAAAATATCTTGTTCAAATTAAAAGTATCATACATTTTACATTTCACTAACCCAGTTGAGTGGAACCAGTTGACATAACTGGGTGGATTAAATACAACATTTTATTTCTTAGATTGTACTGGGATTCTCCTTCTTTGTTTTTTGGTATATAAACTTATCTGCCTTCATAATTTCAACAGCATTTTACTTTTACATCTTTTTTTACTGTCCTAATCTCTACATCCACAAAGACAGTGTGACTCTGACCTTCTCCAAGTGTTTCTAGGATGACTGTGATATGAGCTCACTGGTGTCAGTGATTCAGGGAGAATCATGTTCTTGGTTGGGTGGTTACCTTGAGTTTAGCCACAATCTTTATCCTCAACTGAGTACATACATCTGTCATTGCAGGTGGATGTCCATTATCTTGTCTACCAACATAGGCTCATTACATCCATAATGCTCCCTACTGTTCCTATTGTGCTGATCCCCATCTTCAGTAGTAGCTGTCTTATATTTATCTTACTGCACTTGGGTTTTTCCTCATCCATGGTTAAGCCAACCTTAACATTATTTATTCATTCACAGCTTTTGGGGTGGAAACATTTTGGGGAGTTATTGTTTGTTTGTTTTTACTCATTTATTGATTTATTTTTGAAGTTAAATAAAGCTCCTCAGTACATAATAATAACTAGTTGGCTGACAGGTACTAAGGGCCTTAATAATCCAAAAGACAGTGCTTACCTGATAATTACCTTTGTGTTGTGGGAATAACTGTCTTTTCAAGCTTCAAATGTTTGACTTTTACTTCTGGGACCACTCTCAGGTGCATTGCCCCCCCCCTTTCTTTTGTTTTATTTTTCTATTTCATCAAATTTCATGTTCCATTCAAAAAAAGTTGGAAAAGCAAAATAGCATATTACTGCAACAACCCCAGATAGCAAGTCGACATTGAATTGATGTTGATTTTTCATCCGATCCGTCGTTATGGTCAGGGTTGAAATGCCACTGATGTAACAACATTGAAATACTGTGGTAAACCGACGATCTTACTATAGGGACATTGAAATGATGTTGATTTACCGTTGTTTTTTTGTCATTGATATTTGATCTATTTGTAGTCGACCAGGTGACAACAATAACGTCGAGAAAACGTCTATTTATAGTTGACCATCATTCGGCGCCGGTCACCATCAAAAAGCTATCGATTTGTAGTTGAGCGTTAAATTGCATTGGAACTGAGCGGGTATAAAGTACCGGAGAAAGTAGATTTATTGTTTTTTTGTTATCAATGACTTTGGTCTAGTTCACCAGCTTTAAAAAAATCGTGTCGACGTGCAATTTATGTATAGTTGACCAAAAAATTAAAGCAGCGATCAATTGGACTATTCCGCAGCACCCCTCTCACAGTGGTACATCCCTCCAGATAACCATTGTCTTGTAAAGTAGAGCGGGACATTCGATTTACTCTCAGCGGAATTGACCGGAGAAGGCACCGGTTCTGACATAAACAGTAGTAACCAGACCGAAAAGCAGCGCACTGCTCGAAATGCGTCCTTCATTTCCCTGAATTTTAAGGCTGTGGCAGTGTAGACTTCGTGGCCCAACATATCCCAGAATGCATAGCGCGGCGGTGGGTGTGGATAATTTTGCCGAAAAAAAACGGCGGATGAGGTGCACCCGAAGAGTAAACTTTAAGTAAGTACTGAATATTATGTCACTTA
>NW_005189175.1:2550-4899 GCF_000239375.1 Pundamilia nyererei
GACCCGGAGTTAGCAACATCCCCCAAGAACCCGAAGATTAGACTCCTGGCCCCTAGCCCTGCCAGTGTAGCAGAAATGATGACGGATGATGATGGCAGCAGCAGCCATTCTTCTCTGGGTGAGTCCCTTAATGTTGTTCGTGTGTAATTTACGTTGAGTTGGCTAACCACATTATTACATTAATGCATATAAGGTGAACTAGCAAACACCGTCGTAGTTACATGCGGCTGTCTTCTTGTTTGATGGCACTCCCTTCACCCTGGCCAAAAAGGCTAAAATGACCAAAGAAAAAGTGGGAAACAGCTAAACATGAGAGGTTTTTGGATAAAGTTTGTGTTTTTTTCCATTGTTTAAACACTGCTTCCAGCCAAGAGTGATGCCATAAATCCCCTATAGCTGCAGAAAAGGCTAACATTGTTATCTTTTTTACAAAAAAACCGCTAAACATGAGAGGTTTTTGGACAAAGTTTGTGTTCTCCATTCTTTAAGCACCGGTTCGAGCACCGTTTAAGCACCGGCACAGTTTCAAAAGTACCGGTTTGGTACTGGTATCGGATAAAACCTAAACGATACCCATCCCTAGGTAGGAATGAATTAATTTTCTTCTATTCATTATTTCCACTGTTACGTTTGAATAATGGTAAAAAAAAACTCGTTAATGTTCAGTTTCGGACAAAATGGGAGCCCGAAATTGTGTCTACTTTCATCTTACGATCCGGCAACAAATAAACTGCACTGCGAACAAAGTCTATCAACAAAGAAAACATTTTCGTTTCATACTTTTCCGTTATATTCCCTTACAAAGCTAGCCTAACGCTTCGAGGGCCGTCGCCTCGGCGCTTGACCCAGACTTTCGCTCTGTAGTTGCTTTTTAGCATAGTACTACAAAAATTTGTAAATCTGTGATATATGATTGATAAACATAAAGGTAACTGTATAAATGTGTTCAATGACTTTGTTACTTTTAATGATTGGAGAGCACCCGCTTCAATTCGCACTCAATTCAAACTTTACGTTGCACGCTCACCTAACTTTACGTTGCACGCTCACCTACCTTGCGTTTGCACCTTTTGTCCACACGTAAACTGCGTAATCGTTAACTGAAAACTGAGAACTGATATTTTTGAAAACTTCGTTTTACCATTTACGTGTGGACGAGGAAAACGGAGTTGCCTATATACATTTTAAGCTATTATTTATTATTTAGTTCAGTCAATAGATCAAATTTTGTAGTGACTATGAAATATATTGTAATTATCTGTTTCCTGTTTATCCTAAACAGGGCAAAAAAGACTCCAAATTTTAAAAAAAAGATAAAAATGAAAGACTGGTGCATTGTGCAGTTCAGCACTGGTGGTACAGAAATAGTCCCTAGTTCATGGATAAATGGGGAGAAATTGTCATGGCCTCCATATCCTCCGCGAGACATATTCAGGATTCACACCGCAGTAAAGAGGAGAGTTCATCCTGCTGCAACATTCACAAACATATCTTTGATTGTTCAGAATTTATGATCTTGTTTTTTGTACATATCTGTGATGCTTGCATACAGCAATATCACCACATAATATAGTCCAAAAAGTGGAAGTTTGTAAACTTTTTAAAAATGCAAAGCCGTGTGCACTTCAAAAATTCCTTGTATACTGTACCTTCTTGCACATCTCCGTTTCCTGTGTGTGTTGTTATAAATCAAACTGTAACTTTAGGAAAAAATATGCCAAAAGCACATTTGTAATTATTTTTGACCGTTTTTAACTTCTTTCCTTTAGACCAAATCCCCTGTACACATATACTGACTCAGAGGATGAGCAGCCCACAAAAAAACGGTTTCCCTAGGCCCCTCGAGTGACAATACCAGGTAATAAAATACTGCCTAGTGTCTGTGTACATATCTGTGCGTGACACAAGGAAACTTTTTTAACAAGTTGTCTGTATTCTTAAATACTTAAAAAAATTATCTTTGTCTAAACAGCCCTCACCACTCCGCAGTATTCCCCCCAGCCCGCAGGCATCATAATGCCCCGCCCAGCTTCCGGCACCTTTCGCCACTCCGGCAGAACACACAAAACGACACATCTTTGTGATCTCCCCAGCATGCAGAGTCTGATGTTGAGGCCTCCCTATAGATGGTATGCTTTTAAAATTGTTTTAAAGCTGAATCACAATGTCATTGTACTCTTATCTTCAAAACACCAATTCATACTCCTGAATGTCATCTTGTTGTGATTTTTTTTCTGTAGATTCCAGAGACTCTGTGAGGCCACTATTACAAGGCAAGTTCGAAAATCTTGGAATTTCAGATTTTACATGGTATAAATGGTAAATGGCCTATATTTGTACAGTGCTTTA
>NW_005189175.1:7282-8563 GCF_000239375.1 Pundamilia nyererei
CAACAGCAGCACGTTTAAGCTTGATACGCTGTTGTTAGAATTTATTTAATATTACTTTCTACACTAGGATCCTTTTCTACGTAGCTGACGGCTGGTAACTGTGCAGGGGCGGATCTAGCAAAGTTTAGCCAGGGGGGCCGATAGGGCATTAACATGGAAAAGGGGGGCACAAAGACATGCTTTTCTTTCTTATTCTCATTTAAAATGTCTAGCATTTAATAAATAATTATCCGAATCTTTCACCCAAAGTTTTAATCTGATGTAAAATGTATAGAAGTCCATTACTGTATATAGTAACTATAGTACTTTTTCCTTTCCTTTCCTTTTACCATCTGTGCAGTCTGCAATTCTGTTGAAGAAAGATGTTGAATTTATTTAATTATTCTTGAAAAAGAATTGATTTCTGTGTTTTTTTTTTTTTCACACTGCATCAAATTATAGTTGATTATGTTGATTAAGCTCATGAGGTGGAGGGTGGGTGGTTCCCTATCTATTTTTCTTTTCTTTTTTTTTTTTTGCTGGGAGTTTTAGAACCCTGTTATTTAGGTTGCTTACTATTTAAAATATATAGGTATAACAGAATAGCTTTAGTGTTTTGTTTTGTTTTTTAACTTGAGTACGAACTTGTAAAAAAACAGCAAGATATTAAAAAAAACAGTTTTATTGATTAAAAAATACACTATATCGGATTCATATCAGTATCGGCAGATATCCTAATTTATGGTATCGTGTCGGTCATAAAAAAGTGGTATTGTGCCATCTCTAGTAATTACTATGAACACTGATGCAATATTATATTGAAAATATAAGACATTACACTAAAAACAAGTTTAATATTTATTATGACATTATACAGTGAGCATCTGGTGTCAGGAGCAGCTGCAGGTTGTGACACAGCGCAGACTATACTCCTGTGACTCTCTTTCTATCTTTGAGACAGAACTGCACATTTCCACCTGACTGGAGTCTTCGCATAACCATCTCACATATTTTTAAATTTGGCATCTTTTCCTATGAAGCAGTTGAATGACTTCTTATTTCCTTCATCTGTGGGAACAGTCTAATGTCTGTGTTAATAACCTCACTCCCTCTCTGAGGCTTATCTTCTCTGAAATGCTCTAGAGCACAGATGACTCACATGATTCTTGTTCCTTATTGTTTTTTTTCTTTAAAGACATCTTCCCAGATGAATATATATATATATATATGTATATGTATATGTATATATATGTATATGTATATATATGTATATGTATATATATGTATATGTATATGTATATA
>NW_005189176.1:0-4393 GCF_000239375.1 Pundamilia nyererei
ATATATATATATATATGTGTGGTAAATGGTACACCTCAACTTGTTTTCTTCTTTTGAATACCTTCTTTTGGGACTATTTCATAGAAATATGCTGAGTTTGCTTTCTGAGCTGGATGGCTGTAAAAGAAACAGGATGTTTATTTTGACTGACAAAAGTACAAACAGACCTATTTTGAGATTCAGATTAATGTATCAACACAATAATAGCAAATTACCTTTAGCAGTGAGGTATGCGCAAAAACCATAGAAGTGCGCAAAAGAGAAATGAGAAAAAGCTAACATGGATGAGGAAATGAGTTACTGAGAACTGCATTAAGAGTAGTAAAAATAAAGTTTCTGAATTTGCCGTAGAAAACTGACCCAAACCAGTGGAGTACTGTGGAGGGCCATGAGTGCCAAAATGAATAAACTAAACACATCATTAAATAATTAATTAAATGTGTCATTAATGAATGCAAGTTAATAATAAATCATTTATCAAATGTATTAAATGAAATATAAAACATTGAATAAGAAAAAACGATAATAAACAAAATTAATTAATGATGTAAACAGTCAAAAAAAACAAATTTAACAAAAACAAATAATAATGAATAAAGTCACCACTGGCGCAGAATCCATAAGCACGGTCATCGTCCCATCATTTGAAAACATTGCAACAGTTTTAACAAACATCTTTTGTACTGTTATATTTATTTAAACTCTAAAAAATCGTTACATTTCAGCACTGCATAGGTTGGGTACATTGATACAGTCCAGTTGCAGAAAGTGTCTGCATGTTTATCTTTCACTTGGCAAGTGAAAGGTCACTCATTCAATTCCAGCCAGAGACACAAATCCCCTTTGGGGTTGCGTTAGGAAGGGAATTTGGTATAAAACTCTGCCAAATCAAACAAAGAAGGATATCGCCGTGGTGACCCCTTGTGACAAAGGAGCAGCTGAAAGTAGCTTTTTACTGTAGGAAGTGAATCTATAGTAGATAGCATAAGTATTTGTGGTAAAAATACTTATTTTACTCATGTTTGGAGAACAGTGTCACCTAATTTCATTAGCAGCCAGAATGGCAGATGTAGAATCAGTTTTATCATTAGATTTTTCTTATTTCCTATGAATTATGGTAAGGCAGACCATTTTGAACTTTGGTCAGACACACTGTGGATATGGCACAACCTCTCCAAGATATATTAGCGTTACAAAAGTATTATGTATATCACTTAATGTCAAATTATTTGTTGCTTAAAGTGATCAAAATTATTTTGGTGCGTGAGAATAATGTATACTGGTCTGTTTTACAGAGATACAAGGACCTTTGATTAAAAAGTGAGAACAAGAGGAACATGCTTTTCCTCACCCATCTAAGAGACAGAATCCTTCATCTCGTCTTTTTCTCTTTCCTCCAAATATTGCTGCTAAGCATGATTTATATTGGAAGCTTGCTTGCTGCCATCCGATTTTAATATGAGTGGTGTAAACCCTTAACAGGCTAATGCACTAACAACGTCCTCTTTTAAAAAATCCTAAATTGTCCCCTCCTTCCATAGCCTCCAAACAGCTTAAACAACCTCTCACCTCTTCCCCATTATATGAAATAATTGCAAGTCTTACTCCGACACTGTTCCCACTCCACCCCTGCTTTCTCTTGTAACACAAAATGCTTTTGATGCCCTCACCTGTCCTTTGGTACTTAAGGGTAAGGACTTATGGGTATCTTATCTCAAATTCATCATAGATTCAACTGTTCCTGGGTCACTGACAGACAGCTATAACCCCTCATAAGAGTCTTTTTTGTGGAAGGGAGATAGGAGTGTTTCAGGAAGAAAATGAATGTCTCTTTGGTCAGACACAATGCCATATGGTAGCACCTCTCAGGGACTATTAATGAAAAAATTATTATATGGGGAAAGTATGTGGACACACAATTGATTCTCCATAAAGACAAGGTGTCCCTGGTGTGGTCAAAAATGTCCTCTGTTGCTACTGTATTGTAATCACATAAGGGCTTAAAGAATACCTGATCCCAACTTTATCAAGGTGAGAGTTAAACCACTGGAGGTCAGCAAAATACAAGGTTTCAGGGGTCTTAAAGTCATTAAGTTCAAATTGATTGTACTTAATATTGATATTAGCATTGTTCCAGCAACAACTGACAGGAAGACCGCTTGGGTGAGAGTATTATTCATATTTCACAGAATTCCTGTCCCTGTAATTTGTCTAGACATGACTGTCAACGTGAATTGGCACTATTCAAATAAGACTGAATTGAACTGAACTGGAAGTGTATTCTGTAACCTGAGGATATTTAAATTTAGAGCAGCATCCCCTGCAGAGGAAATAATGTGAGAAGATGTCATCTGTACTCTGTGTACTGTGTGGTCTTTTGTCTTATTGCAGCAAGAAGCTGGTTTGCAGGGTTTCCAACAAAAATACAATGTTTGCGCTTCACATTAAAATGTAAATTCTCCTGCTTCTCAGTGCAATTCATTTGTTGCTTCCTGATTCCCTGGGCAAGAAGAAAATAAATGTGATTTTTGTGTTGCAAAATGAACAAAATACATGTTTTAGTTTTTCTTTTAGATTTCAGATGTTCTAACTTTTAATATTACAACTGAAAAGCTTGGCCAGACAGAAAATGTTGCACTTACTAGTTTATATCTTACAGGACTCAGTTCATGTAGCAAGGCAGCAGTTCTTTGTATTATTTTGTCCAATTCTGTGTGTGTTTTCTTTTATTCTTTTTAGTAAGTTTTAAGTTTGCATCTCTTATTAATCATCTTTAGTTTTGAGTTAGTTGTGTTGGGCCTCAGTGGTAATTTTATGTTTTAGTCATAATTTTGCACTTTTTTACACATTAATTTTTTTATATATTATTATATTATATTATATTTTTTATAATCAGATTTTTTAAAAACTTTTTTAATAGAAGATTCATCCTGTTTTTTACGTATTGCTTTTTCATTGCTTTGCACCTTTCATTTTCTAATATATTCAGTTGTTTCTTTTCTGTGATGTGATATCATTTTGCAGAATTCTTGTGTTTTGCATTTGTTTAGAGATTTTTGTCTTTAACATTGTTGTTGTGTGTTTTCCAACAAGCAGTAATATGTAATATGAACCCTAACTCAGAGGCCACCTATGCTCTGTAATGTCACATTTTAATGCATCTATACTGCAGAGATCACTTTTTCACTTGTCATTAAAGTTAATTGATGAATGCTATTAATAAAAGAATAAAGCAACTCTTTGGTGTGGTGTCTGTTTTGGTTTTGGGTGCAGATGGGGCATTTTTATATAGTGTTTGCATGTACTAACAGTACTATATGTCACATCCAGATACAAAGGCCACGTCGTCAAGGCAAATTTTCCCATATTAGATTTGTAAATCAAAAACTAATACATAAGACATGCAAGAACTAATTTGTTTTATATTCCTTGGTTACATATTTCGTGGAGCACATTTGCAAGATTTAGAATGTATTTGTGCCTGCTGCTCCCCACCATTATATGCTTCAATTCATACATCTATTTGTGAGCCCATAAAACAGGCATTGACTACCCATGTAAATTGTGTTCCCCACAATAAATTATATGCATACTTGCAAAAATACATAACTGCTGTCGGTCTCCCCGCTCCATGTCACCAGCATACTAATAGCGCCATGCTAGGAGGCCAATGATGCCACTTCCATTATTTTTCCATTTAGCCATAATTTTGTGGAGGAAGTTAGAGTTGGTAAAATTGCTTTCCGCTGCACTCCGTGTGCTTGATTCACACAATCCTAGCTCCTCATCTCACCGGCTGGCTCTGCATCTCCTAGTGGCTGCTTTTTCTCCCCTTCTCTTTCAGTTTCTGAGGCACGTGGGGGTTGTTTTCATCCTGGTGAGTGGATGGAAAATGCCAGTGACCTGTGCACACCTTTGGTTCAGTGAACAATTTCGTCTCAAGCTGCAGAGGCTACAAGCTCAGGGGTGAACAGGTCAAGTTATCCCACAGTGAAATGGACACTATGGGAAAGTAATGCAACCAGGTCCTGCTTTGTATGTCTGGCTGATACTGTAGAATTTGGAAACCTCTTTCACTATTTAAATATCCATATATTTGTTTATTCAGTTATTTGCTGCAGCACAGCAAAGATGACATATATCATGTTTTCTCATAAGAAATTGATCTGCAAATAAAATTTTACTGCATTATAGGACACCAGTGTACATTTATGCATATACAATTTATTTGGCTATCAGAAATGTTTTTTCCATAGCTAGGACATGGCCAATCTAATTTGATAATTTGCTGCATTCCGCATGGAATTATTTAACTGACTTTGCTGACAACAGGAAAAATGTATAAATAGTCAGTGATGTATATCTAATACATATATATATATATATATATATA
>NW_005189176.1:4480-6583 GCF_000239375.1 Pundamilia nyererei
ATAGTTGATTGAGGCTGAAGGAGTTGCCAAGCACACATTCATATGTTGCACATCATAGGTGCACAGTGCTAAAACTGTTCGCTTTCTTTAAACACACACACACACAAACACACACACACAGGTTCTTTTAGTTGTGGAAAACCAATAAAATTGCAAATTTCCATTCATATTTTCACAATATCCTGAATAAATATCAGTCTAGTCTCTCTTTCTCTCTCTCTTTTGCTCGCGCTCTCTGTTATTTCTCTCTGTTCTTGATTTCTGTCCAACATTAAATATTAATCAGTCAGAGACTTGACATGTATGTAGAAATTTACTGCCCCTTTCAGAATAAACAGTAGAAAAATCCCCATCCATGGACCAGAAGCACCACTGGCTACTTGTGATGGCCTTGTGATGGTACTTCTAATCAAGTTGTGAAACAGATTGCACTTGATAATAAAAGAAGCGACACTATTTTATATTAAATGCACCAAAATGAAATTATTAGTAGTAAAAGGTAATATGCAGTCATTTCTGCTAAAGCATATTCTGAGTCACCAGTTCATGAGGAACTCAAGAGTAGTTGACATTTTTTGACTCTTTAAGAATCAGCTTGGTTTAAAAAAATGTCATATTGTGCTGTATTTGGCATTAACAAAGTACCTTAACTATTTAAAATAGTTTCTTTGCTAAGTTGTCTATTCTCCCTTGACTTCGATGTGTCTTTATGCTTCTATGTTATGTTTCTCAAGATCAGTTCAAAAAGAAAAAGAAAGAAAAATATCAAGAAAGTACTGTGTGTTTTCTGTTTGTCTGTCAAGAACACACACACACACACACACACACACACACACACAGAGGCACACACACACACACACAAACAGAATGTGATTACATTTGATGGAACATGAAAAACCACGTTAAATGTTAATGCATTGTTTCCTTTAAAAAATAAAATATGACACTGGTGGTAATCAGAGAGCTCTTTGAGAGTGGCTGAAACTGTCCTTTTGCTGTCCTGCATGGTGACTGTTAATCATGTCTTGCTTTTCTCTCCTTTTTTTTTTAATTGGGAAGGTTGTTTAAACATTTTAATTAAAAAGGATTTGGAATCTGCAATGCACTGTAGTAAAACCAGCTGAAATAACCCATAGACTCACATTTATATTGCAAATCTCCACATAAAAAGATCCCAGCCAGTGTTCAAACCAGGTCAGTTTGCAGGTTAGTTTCAGAGCAGCTGATTCATCACTTAAGTACCTGTACACACAAACAGAGACACAGCATTAGTGACCGTGCAACACATCCAGACTCCAGCAGCTCAAAAGCAAATCTCTGGTAAGACTGCCTCCTGATTTCCCTCTTGCTTTTCTTCTCCCCCCTCTCTCCTCCTCCTTTTCACCACACTCAAGTATATGAAAGATTGTGCACTACCGTGACACCACATGGGGCAGCAGAGGCACATGCAATGATACCTGCTGCTTCTTTGATCACTTTGAACAGGTGGGCCAGCTGTTTATTAAAAAGAAAGAAAGAAAGAAAGAAAGAAAGAAAGAAAGAAAGAAAGAAAGAAAGAAAGAAAGAAAGAAAGAAAGAAAGATAAAGCATCAAGTTCAATAGAAGCTATGTAGAGTAAGACAAAGCATGACAGAAACAAGCAAATGTATTAAACTAGCAGAAGCCTAAATACAAATAAGCAAAATAAGAAAAGAGCAAATAGAAATCAATGCATGGAAAAAGAAGAGGCAAACAAAGGCAAACAAAATCATAAAAAATAAAAAGAAAGACAAACGATGAAATAGAAAATAAGAAAAACAGACTATTGACACACAGAAGAAAAGAAAACATCCAACAAAACAAACTTTCAGAAAAAATAGCTTAAATTAAAAAAACAAATGTTAAGTGAAACATTTTCTTTTTACGAGAGCAATAAATATTTATACATATTCATAACGTGTCCATTGCCTGTGTAAGGTATGTAAGGTACTCTGGCAGAGAGAAATGATTTAGGCATTTTAGTATATGAACAGATGAACAGATTTCTTTAGGAGTCAGGGTTCAGTGATACCTATGTTATCAGCTCAGTATTAACCCCACCCCCTTGCCTATAATCTCTCTCTC
>NW_005189176.1:6603-8591 GCF_000239375.1 Pundamilia nyererei
CACACACACACACACACACACACACACACACACACACACACACACACACACACACACACGTCGTGGTGGGTAAACACACTGTGCCCACCTGTCATATCCACTCAGTCTGGGCCTGATCACAGCAGCGGAGGAGCAGGGATTAGCACAGATCTACATATGAAAAACAACACCAAGGCATCAGTCATTTAGTGTGCATGTGTTTGCCTGTTTGTGTGTCTGCCTACGTGTATGTGTGTGCTTGTGTGCACTTCAACAAAATCCTGGTTTAATGCATGTTGCTCAGTTCAAGCTCTGTGAGGGAATGTGTGATGCAGTCCTCTGCTGGACAAATCAGGAATGAATTTTTTTTTTTTTAAAAAAGGTCACAGTGTCATATCAATATGCAAATATTTATTTTTATTTAATTATTTATTTTACAGTAAATAGTGTTAACATAGCCCCATTATATATAGCTGCTGATGATTCTGTAGGGCGTAGTATTTGAAAGGAGCTCTAAATTTCACATAATTTCAGTGGATATTTATTTCTTCTTCTTTCTCTTTTTACATCTGTTGAAATAATTTGAGAGCAGTTCAGTTTTCACAGGATCATTAACTGTTTCTTCTTTTCTTAACAAGCATTTCAATTTACCTGTATTGTGTGACTTGAGCAGGTCTGAAGATAGTCAGCTGTGACTTCCATTAATGCCTCATAATTAGGTCACAACGGCAGATAGTAAATGTAACAATTCATAGAGACTTTCAACATTATCACTCTGTACAAAAATGTTGCCCCTGAAAATAAGTTCTCTTATTTTTGATGCTTTTAAACTGCATATGTATGTGAACAAGTAAAGTGTCAATAAAATGTTGTTGCATTTTTGAAACAGTTTTTGACATAGATATTTGATTGGAACCTATTCATGATATATAAGTGTCTTTAAGGAACCAGAAAATCACTCAGTAGGTAAATTTGAATTGGGGAATGGATGAAATTATGTTGAATAGGCTCAATAGATGACATACAACTTTTCAACCAAATTTTATATAAGAGGACATCCAATGGGTGACCGACCAGATTTAGCCCCCAAAACAAGGCTTCAAAAGCGAATTCCTCATCATCAGATGTGAAATTCTCCATTCTGGTGTGCATCTTTTCAGGTTTTCCAGGTTCTGTGGTTACTTTTTGTGTGTTTTTTAGGATTGTTTTGTCAACTAGGTCTGACTTTATCTTCACTCAGGAACCACGTGAATGATGAATCAAACACTGATTTTTTTTTAAAAATAATGTAAATTAAAAAATCAAAAATTCCTCTCCACCCCCTCTTCATTACTACTCCATGTTACTTTCATGTTCTCATCACTCCTCAAGCTCACCTCAGCAATGAAAGTTTCACATCCTTTCCTCTTCTTCTTAAACTTTACATCTAACTCCCCCACCAGACTTATTGTTTTACAGGCTCACTACCGACACCTCTGCTAAATCCCTGCTGCAGAAACTTACAAACACACATACAAGCAAGCACGCATGCACACACACATGCGCCCAAACCATACACACATATTTAGTGAGAGAACCACAGTCCCCTCCCCTCCTCCATGATGGACTGGGATTGGCTCCCACTGTCACAGTGTGTGATTGCGACCTCCATTTGACCTGCTGGGGATATATGGTGTCCTGGGTTATCTACATAATGCACAGGGAGAGAGGTGGAGAAAGCCATCTGAGAACAAGAGAGGAGGGTGAGGAGCTTGTGAGTAGGGGGAGAAAGAAGGAGAAGAAGAAAAAAGGCTGAGTGAAAAGATGTTGCCAGGAACAATGTTGGATTTAATAGACAATAGTACTGGTGAAATGACTGCATAAATGCAAATGTTCCAGCGATAGGCTATCATGAAGTGTGTTTGAGCAGCTCAGTCTTTCTTTTTTCCTTTTTTATGAAGACTGAAAGACAGAACTGTTATATTACATAAACATGAACATGAAGATGTTTATACACACATATATATCTA
>NW_005189177.1:0-1370 GCF_000239375.1 Pundamilia nyererei
TCATCATAATTTTACCATCTCTGTGCAAGTCTGCAAATTTCTTTATTAAATCATAAGATTCTTAAATTCATCAAGTCTCTCTGTGCCTGGGTCCTCGTCACAAAACATGACATGACTGTTTTGTACATTTTAACACAATTGAATCCCCACATTTGTGAAAGAAAAGCAAAACGCTTTTTTGAAAAGTCTGTAACAAAACCATCAAATCAGATAAAGGTTATTTAAATGCTGCTAAAGAAGAATGGATTGGAATTTAAAAAAATACATATTCTAACCTTAATTACTGGAGGAGAACAATGAATGATGCTCATAGTGAGTAAAAAGTAAACTGAGTGCATTTTTTGGACAGAGATTCACTTTTAATGTGTATGTATAATATAATACAGATACATAAAAAATACACTCCAAAAATAGAAGAGTCCTTGAAATGTACAAAATATTATTACAAAATTAGACAAACTGAGACACCTTGGCCTATGGTACAATGTATACAATGTATGAAAAGTTCTTTACTGCAGATACTACTATGGCTCTGCAGATTTTTTCTTTTCTTTTAACCTATATTGCCTCACCTTGAGGTTGGCAAATCTGTCTATCACATTTTGGTGGTCAAGTCTCTCAGGCATCTCTTTCTCAACTGACATCACAGCCAGGTGCTGGAGTCTGCTTTGACCCATGGTCCTTCTCAGCCAGGTATGGGGCTGACTCAAGACACTAAAAGACCTCTCACAGCTACAGCTGCTAACTGGGTTTGTTAGGGCAACCTGAATAACAGTTTTCAGTGTGGGGACGATCTGATTATCCAGAAGATTGTACAATGTTAACATATCTGGAGTGGCACCAGCCTCACTCTTGAGCTTCAAAAAGTTTTTGGCAACCGTGACTTCCTCTGACTGAAGCTCAATATGGTAATGCAGTGCCAGGGCTGACAACCCAGTTTGTTTTGCAGATTCTGTATAGCAGCTTTAATATAGGGAGAACACAACTTCGAGATTGTGTGAGTAAAATTTGTTTGTTTGTTTTTTCTTTGTCAGTTTAACAGTTTCTGTTTTGCCTGCCACTGTTCCCTGTCTGTTTTCTTACCTGGTTCTTCCTGAACTTGTACTTTCTCCTCACGTTCCCCTCTTTCCTCTCTCCCTCTTTGGACTGACAATCATACACAAATAGATTGTATTCAATTAGATTAAAAAAAAAAATACTATTAAGATCACTAATAAAAAAAGTCCTCTCTCAGTGTACTTTCAACCAAAAGGCAAATAACCAGACCACATGTACATCTAATAAAGGATATAAATATTGAAACACTGATCCAACATTATCCTTTATTGATGGATCATTTGATCTTACACTTTTACCTGAATGTGGCTCCT
>NW_005189177.1:2219-8544 GCF_000239375.1 Pundamilia nyererei
TATACTTTTCCATAGCATTACATTTGAATTCAACAGTTCGATCTTTCAAATAACGGACAGATATTTGTGAGATCATGATACATTTGTGAATGTATTTTAACAATCTAAATATGCATATGCACAGACAGATACATTTAATAATCATGACAATTATGTTGTATTACATTACAGTGATTTAACGTTAATTTACATTCAAAATGTGAAGTCAAAGTCCATTTACATAACTTTAATGATATTCTAGAAGAACAGAACATTACTGTAAAATGCTCAGTAAAATACCTTCATATTAGGGTTTTTTCCTACGGTCGCAGCCATACCCACGACCTTGTTGTTAGTCCACATTCATTGGCCGATGCTTAGCATCATGTTATTTATATTAATTACAATTCCTACCTCTACATTTCTTTTTCAAAATATATAATTAGCACAGCATGTCCGTGCAATGTTTTACATTGTGGCATACAGAGGAATCTTAACAAAGAAGCTCACAGAGAGAGATTGAGCTTGTTATTTAACCCCAAGCTGATAGGGGGAGCTCCTTATTAAAACACTTGCCATGCTACAATGTGCCTCAAGGTTCAACAACAGCACAACAGAAGTCACTCATGGTACAGCACTCTCTCTACAAAACAACAACTGTCAGTGATGCTGCACCACGGCGTAAACACAACATTCAAGATAACAGTTAAAAGTAACGTAACCATAAACAATAGCACAAGAACATCTAAACAGCAGCACATGTCCCAAGGCATGATGGGAGACATTCCTGGATGTATTTTTACAATCTAAATATGCATATGTACAACAAAATATATTTAACAAACAAGTAAATTGTGTTTTATTACATTTACAGTGATGTTATGTTATTTTACATTTGACGTGTCAGATCACAGTCTACTTATGTAGATGTAATGATATTCTAGAAAAACAGTACGCAACTGTAAACTACACAGTAAAATACTTTGACATTACTATTTTTTGGAACAGTGTGGGGTAATGTTTTTCAGTTAAAAAGAAACATGGTCTGACTCTTACCTAACTATATAAAGGGTAACTGAAGGTTAAATGTAGCTAACATGTCCTGTTTTAAGCCAGGCACTTACACCTCCGCTCCGCTGCGTCTCAGCCACTATCGCTCTGGCAGCAACGGTGCCAGAGCTAAGGCAGGGGAGAGGCGAGCTGGAACAAAACATTTTGGGAGGGGGGAGGGGTTATCTAAACTTTTGTTGTTAAAATGTTCCATCTCAATTAAGTACTGTATGCTTTTTATATTTTTAGTAGTGTGTCACACAAACAACAAATATTGTCAAAAAAGAAATCTTTGGGAGTGCTTTGATTCATTTTGGGGGTGCTAAAATCGCCCCTGGTTCCATCAGATTACTGATCAGTGACTAAAGTTTCATACAGATTGATTTAAAGACTTTATCACAGTAACAAATGCTTTAGTGCAGAGTTACTGACTGATAACCAGTGTGGATTCAGTCAATCAATAATCTATAATCATGTGGATCTGTCTTCAAACAGAGGAGTGATCAAAGTTTGTCCTAAAATAAGAGTTGAACATCTGGTACAAACATCACAGAGCAGAAACAAACAGTCCAACTGTTAAAGGAGGAAACAAAACACACTTACAGTGTCTTCACACACACACGAACAACAAGCTCCACTCCACACTTGGACACCAAACACAGACACACAGGTGAGCTGCTTCCTGAAAGGTGGTGGGACTCCACCTTAGGCAGGACAGGTGGGAAGGGGCTCAGCAAGAGCTGCAGCTGAGTTAATTTAACAACATCTTTCAAGTTCCTGACAAACGGACTCTGATGTGAAAAGTGAAACTTCCTTCTGTCTCTTTCCATGGAACACAGGATCATTTTTGTTTTTACTTTCTTGGTTAATTTCCTTTAAATCTGCCATACAACTTCTCACAAACCATCAGGTTCAGGAAACAGACTGCTTCCTCTTAACTCCAGTACAGACATGATCCCATAAAGAAATCCAATCAGTTTTTCTATCATTCTGTGTCTCTATATACAATAGAAAGCACTTATTTGGAGTAAAAACATACTGTTGATAACAGTGTTAGTGTCAGCAGTCAGAGAGAGCTCCATTCACACTGAGCTGTGATTTCAGGGGAGGTGTGAAAGTCAGATACTAACAGGATACATATCTATTCTGTTGTTTAAACATTATTTTCTTGCTCCCATAGATGGGAAAAAAAAGAGTTCATCTGGACTCCACACCCCATGATTCAAAAACAACAAACACTGTATTATATTCTGATTCACAATTAGTTTCTCCACCTAAAATAGAGCATTATATTACAAGATTTCTGGAAACTAGAAAAATCAGATAAAGACAAATGAAACAAGTTTGACATGTTTCATGGATCCTGATCATGTACAGACTTTACTGTGTAGAAACAGATCTTTGTTTTTATAGTTTAATGTTAATTTGATTAAAGCTTTTGACCTTCATCATTGTTTGACTTCAGACTGGTTCAGAGTAAAGTTCTCTTGTTGTATCTGCCAGTGTGAACAGACATCTAATATCAGCCACACCCAGACTGCTTACTTTGTTTGGAGCATTTCTACTGCAAAGTTTCACTCTGTTTCAAGTCTATAGATGCAGTCACACTTTCTGTGAAAGATAAAAATGATCCTATTGACAACATGATTCTTTTTTTTTTAGCTGGATGACTAGGTGTTCCTATTCATCAATGACTAACACGACCTGGATGACTGAGAAGCTCCAGTTTCAATTTCTTTATGAATCTTCTGAATTCTGACCTCTGAAGCATTCAAGCATGAAAGGGCTTCTAACTCGAGGATGAACGAGTGTGATGTTCATCTTTGTACACTTTAATTTCACTCTTTTTTATGCTCTGTTTTTTGTGGTGAAGCAATTTGTGATGGTCGTCTTGAAAGGTGTTCTATAAATAAAATGACATGACAGATGTTTAAACTGCATCTGCAGCTGCTCTAATACAACCAGCCTGTCATGGAAACACATCGTTTGCTCCCATTTCTCTTGTTGGATCCACAAGAAATGCTAAAAATAACAGCTGCCATGCAACAACAAGTCTCTGTGAAAAAAGCAGAAACAAAGAGTTCTTGTTTGTGAGTTCAGGCAGTAAGTGTTCAGGCTGTGAAAAAACTAAACACTGACTGTTTCTGCCTTTTGATTTTCTGTATTTCTATGTGTGTTTGCACATTTCAGTGACTTGCTGCATGCATTTCACAGCAGACTAGAAACAAATGAGGGCTGGCTCCAGACTTTTGCACAGTACTGTAGATTCCCAACAAGCCCCTTAACTCAGTCAGAGTGCACAGGAAAAGCTGCTCAGCACAATCTGACCCTTCAAACTCTTTCACATGTATGAATGTGATGGAAGGTCAGAGGCGTGTGCTGATTCAAAGCTGCACTGCTGCTGTATCTCCACTGGGTTCATCTGTGATCTGAGAGGCTAGGCTACAGTTACTGAGCTAGACTGATGGCCAAACACAGATGTTGACCAGGGTTATGCACAATGTACAGAAAACTCCTTCTGAATGACTTTGCTCTTCCATATATTTATTCAGCACAGCAGCGAGGAAAAGATTCTCTAATCCAAACAAATCCCTCTCTCACTGGCTCTGATCTTTGCTGATCCATCTGTAGAAACAAGAGGTGAAGAACTCCACCATCAGAAGAACAAGTTAAACCTGAAGAGACACTTTTGTGTGTCCTACCAAACAAAGTCATCATGGAAACACAGAACTGTGTGGATGACAGCGCTCTGAAGCACTTATCCATGTTTGTTAGTATGAAGCGGAGGGTTATAGAACTCTATCTGCTAGCCATGCCTGTGCCTGCTTAGACTTAAACATAGACTTATAGAAAGAAATCTTTTGAGCTCAGGAATTTAGCAAGTGCCACGACAGGAAGCAACGATCATGAGCTGCCAGCTCCTGAGCAGCATCCGTCTTTGGTCAGGCTGGTCTACACCCCCATCCCTGAGTCCAGGAGCTTTACCTCAAACAGTATCGTCCTTCTTTAAATGCAGTCTAGTCCTGTTCAGGCGGCTCTCCCATGTTTGCCATGTGTGGAACTGGATTAACAAGGAATCCCAGAAACAGGAAATCTGTGTCACATTAGTAGTGACAGCCGCTGATACACTATTGTGTACCTAACACACACTGTGTGATGACACTTCCTATGTTTGCTGTTAGAAACATTACTGTACAGTGTTTTCATTCCATGTGAACAGCACACAGCCATTAATCACCACATCTTCTACATTTACACTATAATCAAACTGTATTAGCAGAACAAAAAAAAGCTGCTCCTCATTTTAACAAATGTCACTCTAACCCAAAAGAAACAGGAAAGTGCATCAATTCATTAGATGATAAAGACAATCAGAAACATGCATTTTACTGCTCAGAGCTGCGGCTTCATTCAACAACTTGTTATATCCAGATTGTTGACATGAGCGATGAAAGGTGTCCGTGTGTTCTCAGAGCTCTGCTGTTTAGCCTTTAAACTGGAGCTTATTCCTTCTCCTGATTGGTGCTTGGTCTGTGAGCAACTTCCAGAACAATGAAATATAGTCAGACTGAGATCCACGACAACTCAGAGCTCATTTTTACTACAATTATGCTTTTCAGTCCCATCAGGAAAAGTTTGGCATCGTCTCCTCCTCAGTATCTGACTCGTGTTGTTGGGCCTGCGTCGCTCATTCTGCGCTTTTTTATCTCCTTCCTTGTGTTCTTTGTGACCTCCACAGCAGCACCAAATCCTGCAGATGATCCTGGTTTCATGGAGCTCACAGTTGCCAGTGTTGCATCCACTAAATCCTCTTCTGGCTCTGCCCTTAGCTGCCATGCTCTCATGAGTATTTTGTGCATCACTGGAAATATGCACATAAGTGCATTAGTTTGCTAGTTTTAATGATTTTGGTTTGTTGGATTTACGGGTTTCAGCGTGAAAGTGAATTGAGCCTCGATGGTTCTGTCACGGTGAAGCTTTAAGAAGGATTCTGTCATGATCAGCAGCAGAGCAGTGATCTTCCTTCATGGCAGCTATAACCAGCCTCATCTATATGTTAGAGAATAGGCACCTTTCCCTGAAAGCAGCGTGAGCACTCCTGAAGATCTGTTAGAGCTCAGACTATCAGAAGCCCTGAAGGTTTTTAAGAGCAGCAGGAGGAAATATGGCTGCAGGTGAGAGAAAAACTCTCTTTGAAACATTCATTTCATCAAATCCTGTTAGATCGAGTTTAAATCACAGTTTAACGCACAGCTTTCCTTCATGTTTATAAGATTGGAGAAACCTGCAGTCAGCTGAGACTGAAGAAGTCACTTGGATGAGTGACGAAACATTTCTTCCACTGAAAACGTTCAGATGAACAAAATCAACTTTTGAAAATTTACTTACCTGGATGATTGTGTAATAAAAGTATGAACATGTATTTATAAGTTACACTTGTGTTATTTTATTATTATTATATTTCTTATTGTGTTATTTATAAGTTGGTCTGTGAACAGAACATATACAGAATACTGAATGTAACAAACATCTAAGTCATGAATTATGATTCATTAGCTTTCTTCGAATCTAACCAGAACTACAAATGGGAATTCCTATATGAACATCTACATGCACAAGTTTCATACACTACTCCCAAAGCCTTACAGTACATGACACTGACTGCCAATACACACAACAACAATATATCACAAAACACCAAATGGGTTTAGCTCACAGCTAGCAAGTATGTAGCATAACAAGTAGCATTAGTAGCATGAACTAGCCACATAGTAAACAGGTCAATACACATTGCACTTCTACATCCACTAAATGTCCAAATGGCATAAAAGACTAAAACTGTCCTTTCCAGGCATGGCTCCACGTCTACTCACAGTTCTTTAGCGACGCACATGACTCACACCATGTGTAGACATCCACTGCTGAGTCAGTCTGCCAGGTGGCTTTTGCCCTGTGTTAGCTCAAATAAACTCTGATCACTGGAACATGTCCTCAATAGTGCAGCTGTGCTCTCTCGCCACAAGGGGGCTCCCCCACTCAGCTGACAGCCTTTCCAACAGATATGATTTTTACCTTATCTTTAAGCATACCCTTACTATTTGAATATAATTAATGTTGCATTGACAAGATGTCTGTGAAGGTTCTCAGTCATCCAGGTCATCGTAGTCAAAGGAGCTTGCAAAGAAAAGCGTCTGGACTTCTTTAGGTTGCTTGAAGACGTTTCACCTCTCATCCGAGAAGCTTCTTCAGTTCTAAGGTCAAATGGTGGGGAGTGCCAGATTTAAACCTAGTGGGA
>NW_005189178.1:0-1599 GCF_000239375.1 Pundamilia nyererei
GAGGTCAAAAGGTCATGATTAGGGCCATCAATCACTTTGGATTAAATTTTGTCATAAGCTGTATGGGAGTATCTCTCTGGTGTGTTCACCCAGTTTTATTGTCACTGGCCTTGGACTACTGAATTATATGCACTCCTACACACACACACACACGCACGCACACATGCACACACACCCAAAACAAATTAACAGTGAAACACTTACTAAAATTAAATTAAACAAATAAATAAAACTTCTGGATATCAGTAATAGCAAGTAATAAAATCTCATAACAGCAGAATGCAGTTCTTCCTCTGTTTTCTTGCATAGTACAATAGCAATAGGCTCCTACTGATCAGAGGAGCTATGTTCTCAACTCTCAAAAGCTGTTTTTAGTGCAACGATCAGGAAATTTTTACATGGCACAGCAAAAAATTCCTCTATTCCTGCACTGACTCTTTAAGGTACAGGAGAAAAAAAACGCAAAGTCAAAAAACAGTGTTGTCCCTGGTCAATTAAAAGACGAAAATCCCTCAGTAACTGAAAATCCGCCCTGTATCCCAACTTATCTATACCATGAACATTTGCCTTCATGCAGATTAGCGATTGGCTCTTTAAACACTCAACCCAGTAACCCGGTTAGGCCCCCAGCAAGCTGGTTACTCATCTAACAGCTCTAGACTTGTCCACGAGCAAAATGCTCTGACCGCATATTACACAAAAACAAAAAACTAAAAGTAAAAACCAATGAGTCCAAACAGACAATGCTGCTATCCTTACCGAGGGAGACTCCACACAAACACCCACCACACTAAGAACTGCCAATAGCTCCCACCTGCCCAGCTGTCAAACAATCCACTTTGCACAAAACCTACCATCCTGGCAATAAGTCCACACCAACAAGACCCAAAATGCTCACAAATAAATCAAATTTAGATGGACAAGCTCCTACGTGTAACACGCTGTGCCACATGGCCATGCATACAAGTATTATTCAAAAAATGATTTATTTTAAATAAGAAAAACTAAGAAAAATCTTACACAAACCATGGCATTTGTAGTCAGTACAATCAGTGGTGTAGATGAGTTCATGGGTGGAAGAATGATGTAAGCAATGTTATTTAGTGCAAAACCAAACCAATACTCAATGACAGTAACGTATTCTGAATACTTTGGATTACCTGTTATATTATCGTGCTTTTTACAACTACATGAATGTCCTATTGCTGTGTGAATTATAACTTTTACTGAAGGTTACTCGCCATACCAACACCAACTAGATGTTAAAATCTTAATATAAATGAGTAACAGTAGGTTGGACATTAGGTAAGGCTGCACTTTTTGCAGCGATCTCGAATAGAAAACTATTCTGCGTGTATATAAAACAGGTCCGCGGCTCCAAACCGTAGTAAAGGGACCTCTGGCTAATACGTCGGGTTCGTGTCGGGCTCGTAGCCGAAAACTAGCTTTACTTTGTTGTCTGAGTCGACTTTGCTAGTGAGAGACAGAGAGAGGCGTTGAAAGGCTGCTCCAACGGAACTTATTGTTTCGGAGGAAAACACAAACACAGTGTACAGTCGAGTCTTAATAGCTTACTTACAACTGGGCTCGTCAGGCACT
>NW_005189178.1:3347-5980 GCF_000239375.1 Pundamilia nyererei
TTGTCGGCTCGTCTGCGTTCTATGATGTTCCGTTCCTGTCTCTGCGTCGCTCTGCCCCGCACCCCTTTTGTATGGTCTCAGGTTTGTCATTTAGTTCTCCCAGTTTAGGTTTCTTCGGTTGTTTTGTCATGCCTCACTGCCTGTTTCTGCCACTCCACCACTTGTAAATAAACACTCGAATCATCAGTCACTGCCGCATTTTGGGTCCTCCTTTTCCCCCACACCACACGTCTCAACCCGCCAGCCGTGACAGTGTTTGTGTTATTACTGCTCTGAAGGTTTAAGCATAGTTTGCTCAGTAGAAACCAACTCAAACACTGTTTGTGTGGCAACTGACCTAGCTCCTCTAGAGTTTGTCAACCCTGAAAATAACTTTTCAGTATCTGTAAACTCTGGGTCTAGCATCTCTGAGGCTGCAAGTTCTGAAATTGCACATTCAAAGTCTGTTTTCTCCGAGGCCACATCCTATGGATATGAAAGACTCTTTTGGTGTTGCTCCTTCTGACCCGGGAGTAATAATAACTGGGACTGTGAATTTAAAGGACTGTTTTTCACCCACTCATTCCCACAGGGAACTAATACTATGAAGGCTTTAGCTGCTTCCCAAAGGCTGGCCTTTTTAGAGACTGTCACTCTCTCCAGGGCCTCCCCAGAGGCTGGGTTTCAGCCCTCAACTGACTCTGGACCCCTGGAGACTAAGAAGCCAGCACAACCTGTGTCACGCAGGGTCATCTCAGCAATCAGTCTCCACTAAGAGCTCGGGCGAGTTAAGAGCTTTAACTATGGCTACATGGAAGAAAACAACAAACCACCTACAGTGAAGTTGGGAGAGGACTCAAATGACTTGGGTTTAAATGCCATCCAGTCCTGGTGTTTACTTTGTCATCTACCACTCATCTTTGGAGACTTAGTTTGTCCAAATTATCAGCACTGGTATTTGCTTTGGACTGGGGCTGTGAGATTACAGAGACTCTTCAGCTACCAATCAACACCAAGGTGTTAAATGTTAGATGGGCAAAACACCATGGGAATATTTATGGTGCAGATTTAGTTGTTTGTATAAAGTTCATTGTGAAATGTCAGTTTTTCACATGATCTATCGTGTTGTTGTGAAGGATGAGAGGTTATTGTTGATTACTTTTGCACTGCAAACAGTGTGTCTCAATGAGCATTTTAAGTTGCAAGACTGACAACTCAACTGATATGACCGTGTTGAGGACTGTGAAGGAAATTGACATTTCAAGAAACGCATCAAACTGGATGACATCAAGAGGCTCTGGCACTGTTAATCCTGCATTTTCTGCAGACAGTGGAGCATACTGGTGTGAAGATAAAGAGGGACACAAAAGCAACACGATCAACATCTCTGTGACAGGTCTGTTGAAAACAGAAAATGTAATTAATATTTTTGATCAAGTAAAATGCTTTAGTATAATTAAAAAAATGCCTTGACATAGCACAGCAGTATTATAGTTTTCCTGATATTTAATCTATGATGCAGAGCAGATGTTTTTTTTTTTTTTCATGATAACTAATTTTATTATTATAAAAGATTTAAGCTACATGTACAGTTTGGTTCTCACTTTTGCTCCCATATTTCACACAGTAACACAAAGCATTCATTTAAATTACATATTTTTTAGCTGGTATGGTGATCTTGGAGAGTCCTGTTCCGCCTACTAATAAGGGAGACAATGTGACACTGTATTGTCAAAAGAAAAATACAACTGGGCTTGTGGCCGAGTTCTATAAAAATGGACTTTTATTCAAGACTGGCTATAAAGGATTTATTACCATCAAGAATTTTTCCACATCTGATGAAGGTCTTTACAAATGTAATATCTCTGGAGTTGGAGAATCCTCTGAGAGCTGGCTGACTGTCATAGGTGAGACATCCATTAATAGTGTTACCCCAAACCACTGACTTATGCTGAAGTTTAAGTGAATGTTTTGTGTATAGTACAGTCAGTATTTCTCCAATCTTTTCAGAGCCTTATGAATGTGGTCATCAGCCCCTGAATCACCATTCGAATCCTCAACCCTTGCTGTGGATTGTCATCACCTTTTCCCTTGTGTCCCTGCTGCTGTTGGCACTGGGAGTAATATACTATAGAAAACACAAAACTGCAGACATCCAAACTGAAGTAACCACTAACACAGGTAAAGATTTATCAAAAAATCTATGAAAACAAATCTGTCAAGCCTTTGTTTTTTAACTGAGAATACTCCAGAGTTTAGTATAGCAGCTGTTCTAGAGTTCAGATAACTTTATTAATGTATCATCTTACCCTATACTGCATGACTTTTTGATTTTTGGGGAAAAAATATTTTTCCCTATTTTGGGGGGGGCTTTAGGGTCCCTAATAGTATATCAATCGTAAAATTTGACACCCTGCCACCCCCCAAACAGATATTGGTTTGTTGCTTCGAGGCAACACTGTACGACAAGGGTAGTAAAACGCCAAGTTATTCTATAATAAGTTTTATTAGTACAACAAGGATGAACAAATAAATAAATAAACAACAAATAAACAATGTAAACATTACACAGAACAATAAAACACCAAAATACATCCAACATTTGACCCTAACCCAGGGGTGTCGAACTCCAGGCCTCGAGGGCCGGTGTCCTG
>NW_005189178.1:6402-8535 GCF_000239375.1 Pundamilia nyererei
ACACACACACACACACACACACACACACACACACACACACACACACACACACACACAGACAGACAGACAGACAGACAGACAGACAGACAGACACAATTACTTTACCAACTGACCCCTGAGCTCCTAAGTGTCCCTCAAACCTGATTCAGGGATCCACTTCTCTACTTCACTGACACTCCCTGATAGCTCACTGTCCTCACTTTCTGAGGACAGAAAGTGCACATTCCCTTGGTTTCCTTCCATAAAAGGTTTTTACGTCCATGTCCTGTAATTATCAGTAGATTGTAAAGTCAAAAACACTGACTACGATCATATAAATGCACACAAAATGTATAAATAAATGTTAAAAAGTAGAATAAACAATCAAATATGCTTCTTAACATATTCATGCACATACAATATTTTTTCATATACATTTATACATTTATTTCACTGTAAACATTGCACTATAAACATGTAAAATAGTGATCTTTATCTTGCCTCCTAAGGGAGATGTCTCTCATGTAGTGCAGCTTGCAGAAAGGGGTCCTTTGAAGGGCCTGTGTGAGGCATGAAAATGTGGTTTGTTCCCTCAGGGCAACGCTATGCAGGAAGAAAAATCTATAGATGTCTAACTAATCAGGTTTTAATAATACATTTTACACTAGAATATAGCTAATGAGTGAAAATCAACTTGAGGGAAAAATTTTATAAATTGCCTGGAAGCCTATAAAATCTACCACCTCTTGTAGTTTGATAGTTGCCTCTGTCAAATATAAAACAAAATTGCATGTGCCACATTTGATTAAATACGAGAGGATAATTGCATTTCATTCTGTGTGATATACTTTCAGGACATAACTGTTCAGTTGCTCCACAAGTGGCAACATATGCTGTTGCCAATACCCAAGGAAAGAAGAAAGGTATGGCAAGACAAAACAACAGCATAAACACAGACACACACACACAAAACAATTCTGCTCGGTTTAACATTTACCTTCCAAGGAAGAAGGAAGGTAAAAAAAATCACAAAACAATTAACTTTGCAGTGTTTTAATTAATATTCATAACATAAAATTATCCAGATGCAAATGCAAAAGAAAACAAAGACCATGCTAACAGATTGTTTTGCTTTTTCTCTTCATGGCCAGATGTGATTTATGAGGTTGTAAAAATAAAGGAGAACAAAGGTATGTATATATTTCAGCTTTACTGGTTCCAAACACACACACGCACACATACACACAAAAGTATACATTTTCTACATCAAGAAATTTTTACATGCACATTCCCATGACAATGTGAGACACAGTTATAATAATAATAATAATAATAATCATTCAGTGGTTTTAGCAAGGTACAGCTCAACAGTGCATAAGAAAGAACAAAAGAAAAAAAAATTAAGCAATCTCCAGCTGAGAGTCTAATTTGCACTTAAAATATGCTGCAAATTTTAAAATAAATATACTTTTATTCTTTCAGCTGCAGACTTGATGCTTAAGATTAAATATAAAAACAGAATTTGGAGATAGGCTTAGTCTACACACACATTTGATTTGTGGTCCGAAAGTATAGTATAAGGGTCCGGTTTTGGGATTATATATTAATGCTTATTAATGTCTTGATGCATGCTCAATCATCCATGTATAAAAAGACAGTTAATTCTGTTCATCTGGATGTAATGATTTCCGTGCCAGAAATGTTTTGTCACTAATCCAAGTGCAGTGGCGTGTCCTGCCCCCCCAACCAGACTGGCCACCCCAGGTGCCACCCCAAAGGCAAAACAATAAAATTCAATCAAATATCAAATGTACGATTATGTTTTCACGGTGAAGCTCAGATATCCGAGTGTAAGTGAATGTAGCATCGGCTTCTGCGCTATGTGCATCACTTAGCAAAGGTAGGAGAGCCAAGCACGAAAGACGGCACTGCAGGAAACAATTTTTCGGTGAAAGAAAATGAGGACAGAATAAATGTCCCGGTAAGTAATATTAAGTTTGTTGAGTTTAGTAAACTTCGGTCAAATTAGAATATCAAAGAAAAAATAACACTTAAAGAATTATTGCACTGCACTGGGCCCCGGTCTGATGGGCCTGGGCCCCCTTTCCCTGGCGGGTCGCGAAGGGTGGGAGTGCCTACTGGGGTCAGCGGGGG
>NW_005189179.1:0-8530 GCF_000239375.1 Pundamilia nyererei
TCCACTGTATATAGTATTTTATTTATTCTATCCTGTACAGTTGTGTACTGTATTTATTCTTATTGTATCCTAATTTTTGCCTCATAACTTTTGCACTGTCCACTTCCTGCTGTGACAAAACAAATTTCCCACGTGTGGGACTAATAAAGGTTATCTTATCTTATCTTATCTTATCACAAAAACGCAGTAATCAGTCACAAAAATGGGCAGCACTGGAAAACTTATGATACGTGATATATGATGTGATATATGATATCATATGATATGATATATAATTTCTTTGGCCACAGTCAAATTACTAAGGTTTCTGGAGTTTTCCTGGCAAATGCCGACTTGTCTACAATCCTTTGGTAATTTGCCTCCAAGCAATAGTGACACTTCAAAAATATTCACTTCAATAATGAAGAGACAGACAGATTTATTTATTTATTTATTTATTTATCTTGCCTGTTCTGTCCGGCACTGTAGCATTCAGAATTATTGTCTGAAGGTCAAGAAGAATTCCAACAGCTTTACTTTCCCAAGTAGTTCATTACAGCTTTTGCCATACTGATCCACTTGATTGTCATAGTTTTTTCGATTTTTATTATTTATTTATTTATTTATTTATTTATTTATTTATGTAATTATTTATTTACTTTTAATTCTAACTTATAAAAACCAAAACAGACCGGGGAGAGAGATGAAGAAAAAAGAAGTTGGACAGGAGAGGGAAAGAAACACAGGAGAAGAGAGAGGGAGAGAAAAGACATGCACTGTGCGATTTTTTTCAATCACGTTATTCAGCTCCTGCTCAAACTATACGATTGACTTGCAGGGGTTATAAGTTTGTTGGTCTTGATGCAGGGTCTCACACTATACAGCCCGATGCTCTGATGCAACCTGAGTGCTCACACTGTCCGTCCCTAACAAGTTATAACACAAAATGTCTCTCCCTCTCCCAGACACACACACACCACCACCATCAACTTTGCTAAATTGCTAATGTAAAAACATTGACCAGACAGCTGCAATTGAGCAGCAATGTCCACCCAACAATTTTTTACGGTTGTTGCGGTCGTGATAATTTTGTGAGGCCACATCGAAAAAGCTCGGATGAGCCTGCCAACTTCTACAAGTTGGGCCTCCATCTCTTGTGTCCAGATCACACGCTGCACTGCCATGGTACTCTGTCTTTTTGACTTCCATTTCTGTGTTTGCGCATGTGCAGTGTGAGAGGTTGCGTTAAATCGGCTCGTGGCATTGCTTCACGAGGGGCGACCAGGATTTCAAACAGGTTTCATTTTCTTGTGATCATACGATTGCTGATCGGGAGCTGGTTGTGAGGTGTTAATCGCTCTTCGTTACCCCATGTATACTACACAATGCACGACACACGATTAAGGTGAAACTCTGGCCGATCCCCAAAATGGTCGCATGACTGAAAAATTGTCTCAAAATGGGCCAAAAATCGCACAGTGTATGCCCAGCTTTACATGTACACATGCAGTTACTGTCCCTCCATTTAGAAAGACAGAGGCGTCACAGTGAACTTCTACATTCAACACAAACGCTCTCACAACCCAAATCCTGACTGAATGTTGTTGTTGGTATTGAATCCATTTTTTTTCAAATTAAATTTATTTATGCTGTATGCATTTTGTTCATTCCTAAGTTGTGAGTCTACACAACAGCAAAATGCTGTCTTTAGTTATTAACATTTGAAATGATGAAGGCACTTGAAAGTAACACAAAATTAGGTGCCTTTCCAGAAAAACAAAATTCAGAAGTATTTAAGGTTTGCACAAAACCCTGTTTACATTTTTTCCAGCCAGGCTTCTAGACTTCTGATTTGCCAACACTTCTAAACAGTTAGGATTTGGCATGTTTCTGACAGCGCTTGACTGCGTTTTTGGCGTTTGCATAGTCTGTGTCTGGGAGTACCTGTTTGTACACAGGTGTGTACAAACCATAACCAGAAGAAAATAGATGGATGGAAGCTTAACCAAAGTCCTTTAAACACAGGCACGTTTACATTCCAGGTCTCTAAGAAAACTCAGTATATATAAATAAGAAAACTGTGTTAACTAAACTTTATTAACTAATTATTGTGGGTAGTTAAAATCACACCAATGTTGTGTTGGTGTTCATTAAAATGTGCTCAGAATTTTGCAAAAGAACAATGATTCAGCTCATAAATCATGACCACTGCTCTCCCCTGCATAAGCTCCCTTTATAAGGTTAAAAGTATCATTATAATAAAATGTTATGGTCAATGTTATGGAATGCTGCACTGAGGTCTAGCAGGGCAAGAAAATACATTTAAAAGTCCAAAATGCAAGTCCTCTGTCACGTTTTCCAAAGTTGTCTGGTGGGCTGGATTGGAGTCTTTGCCAGACTGTTTCTGGCCCCTGGGCCTTATGTTTGACGTCACTGGTTTATAAGGTCTTGAAAAGCAAATAAATATAGAATCATCTTGTGTGATTCAAAATGTGTATTCTATGAGAATATTAGGTAATTTAGTACAGCATAGTAAAGACTAAGCCATTCTTCAGAGTTTAAACCAATGAGACAGAGCAGGCTGTGGTTAACATAGGTGAAGAGTACTCAATTTAAATTTAAGATGAGAATACACTTTCACTTCCCACATTCCAGCTTTATTCTGTATAGTGTGGTTAGGGGTTTAAAGGCAGCCCTCAAAGCTCATATAAAATCTACTTTTATTTTGTTGATTTAAGTTGGCTAAATCCAAGGACAGCAGTAAACCTCAGAACAAAAGTAGCAGCATAAATCAGCTGTACAAAGCCTTTGCACAAAGAAAACCCTGGCCAGGATGAAAGTTTGTCAAAGCATTTCCTTTTCTTTCAGCCATTTTTTGTTATGAAAACCTGTATATTAAACCTGACCATAATATTAATACAGTTTCTCTATTAAAAATACTCTTTTTACTCTAATCTTCATAATCTATATTAATAGATACCTTCTTATGATTATATCATAAAGACATCAGAGACATCATTAGCTGGCTGGGTTCCCAGACTGCTATATTTGATACATTTATAGTTCCCAGCAGCAGAGATGGGCTGTAACACGAAATCCGATTACTTTTTTCAAGCAACAAGTAATGTAAGGGATTGCTATTGAAAAAACCAAGTAATTTTATTACTGTTACTTTCCCACAAGTACGCTGTGTTAATGCGTTACTAAACCGTCGTGATTTTGTTTGTGAGAGTGTCTCATGACAATGCCGTATAAGCGTGTGATGTCCGTGACAGCAACAGATGTGTGTAGATCAAAAATGGATAATATGGAGTGCGGGAGAGAGTACGACCATGCAGTGTTTAAAGCGTGGACATACTTACATTACTTTGAGTTTGATTCTGTAGAAAGTGACAAAAACATTAGCGTGCGCTGTACACTCTGCTTGGGAAGAAAGCTTCTTTCTACAGCGAAAAATTAAGCTTAAAATCTGAGCAAACACCTAGCAAGCCGCCACGGGAATGTGAAATTCACAGAGAAATGTCTGGAATGTCCGGTGGCCACTGACATGGCAAAACTCTACCGCCCCACTCCTGCTAAACAGGTGGCAATAGATTTAAGAGCGACAGGACTTAGTGTCGCTGAATCTTTGATTTAATTTTATTTTTTGCTGTGTTTTACTTGCATCTATTTTAAAGAATGAGTGTAAACACAAAACATTGTTATATTTTATATGCTGGATTATGCAGAAAATAGGTTTAAATGTTAAAAAAATTATTCAAGTCAAACACAGTGTTACATATAATTAAATCTTTGCTTAATGCAATGTGCATAAAATTAAAAGATTACAACTCATAAAATGATTTTTAAAAAGAGGCTTTCCATTTGATTTGATTTTATATGATGGATTATGCATAAAAATAGAATTGGGCTGAAAGGTCTATTGCTTTATTACTTATTCAGGTTGTGTATCATGTTTTTAAAAAAGTAACTAGTTACTGTTGAAATAAGTAATCAGTAAAGTAAGAGGATTACTTTTTTGGAGAAGTAATCAGTAATTAGTAATTTATTACTTTTTTTAAAAAATGACTTCACCAACACTTTTCAGTGTTGGTGAAAAGTGTTGGTGTTTAGGTGGGAGGATTGGGCTGTGTTTTTGATTGAAAACAATTGTGTATAGTTACTCTAAAAATGTATTGACATGTAATCAGTTAACCCTTTAAACCCTAACCCTAATTTACCCTTTAAACCAGGGGTGGGGTCCTGCAAGTTTTAGATGTGTCCTTGATCCAACACAGCTGATTTAAATGGCTAAATTACCTCCTCAACATGTCTTGAAGTTCTCCAGAGGCCTGGTAATAAACGAATCATTTGCGTTGACCCAGGGTGGTATCTAAAATCTGCAGGACACCGGCCCTTGAGGCCTGGAATTGCCCACCCCTGCTTTAAACCCTAGGTTAGGGTTTATAGGGTTAATGTGATAAAGCTCTTTAGAACACCATTTTCATTCATTTATTTTTTTGAAGGAGCACATTGTTTCAGAAGCACATGTTCAAACAGCTCAATATCTGCAATCTCATAAGCTACACTATACTGCCAAAGTATTCGATTGTCTGCTTTCAAGCCCATCTAAATTATAGTGCCATCCCATTGCTAATCCAAATGGTATATGATTCCAGCCCACCCATTGTCATTGCCTTACCACTAACACTGAACTGTGGAATATTTAGTAGCGAGTAAATTTCATAAGTGGACTTGTTGCATAGAAGCTTCCGCTTCGAGAAAGCCGAAGCGCGCCAAGCATGTGGCGGTCCGTGTTAGCCTAAGAGCAAATCCAAACCGGCCGGCTTTCCCATCCATCCTGCTCTCTCGACAATAAACTGGACTACATCCAACTCCAGCAGACCACACAGCAGGATTTTAGGTACTGTTGCGTCTTTGTTTTCACGGAAACATAGCTCTCTGACAGAGTTCCGGATACTGCCATTCAGCTACATGGGCTCACCACATTTCGTGCCAACAGAAATGCAGCTCTGTAAGTAAAGTAAAGTAAAATTTTATTTATATAGCACCTTTCAAGATAAAAAATCACAAAGTGCTTCACAGAAGCAGAAATGGACATACAACCTCAAACAAACAGAATCAACCAAAAGCAAGTTTAAACAGATACGTTTTTAACTGCTTTTTAAAAGAAATGACTGAGTCCACAGATCTCAAACTCAAAGGGAGCGAGTTCTAGAGCCTGGGAGCCACTGATACATACGCTCTGTCACCTTTTGTTTTTAACCTTGTATGCTGGACAACCAGCAAGCCCTGGTCACAAGACCTCAGGGACCTGCTGGGGCAATAAGGAAGAAGAAGATCACTGATGTAAGTTAGAGCTACACCGTGCAGGGCCCTATAGGTCATGATTATAACCTTAAAATGGACCCTGAACTTGACAGGGAGCCAATGCAGTTGAATCAGCCGGGGAGTGGCATGGGAGTATTTTGGATACTTTGTCTGAAGCCTAGCAGCAACACTTTGAGCACCCTGCAGTCGTTCCAGGGAGGCATTACTAAAGCAAGTAAACAAGGAATTACAATAATCTAAGTGAGATGAAACAAAAGCATGACTAATCATTTCCAATTCGGAGCGTGACACAATGGGACTCAGTTTAGCAATATTTCTTAATTGGTAAAAACAAGAGCGAAGCAAGAGGGCCTAGATTTTTAACCACGAGGGGAACAAATTTCTCAGGAGCAAAGACAATGACTTCAGTTTTCTCAGCATTTATTTGAAGATAATTATCAGCCATCCAATCTCTAAAGGAATCAAAGCAGGACTGGAAGATTTGAACCTTAGAAACATCAGGTGGCCTAAAAGTGATATATAGCTGAATATCATCTGCGCAACAATGATACGAAATATCCGTTAATGAGCGAAGAAAGAGTAAATACAACAGAAACAGTAATGGTCCCAAGACAGAACCCTGTGGCACCCCATAGGCGAGAGAGCTGACAGAGGATCTGAACTTAGAGGTAGCCACAGAGAAAGATCGTTCAGACAAAAAGGATTTAAACCATTCCAATGCGGTACCCGATATACCCACCCAGTGGTTTAATCTATCTAACAAAATACAATTATCAACAGTGTCAAAAGCAGAGGTGCGGTAAAACTCGCGGTGGTGGCTTGTGTGTCTACATCACCCGAGAATGGTGCAAGAACTCTGTGCTAGTTTCTTATTAGTGCTCATCACTGGTAGAGTTATGACTGTTCGATACAGAACTTTTTATCTAGCTCAGGAATTCACTGCTGTGCTCATTACAGCAGTGTACATCCCACCCAGCACTAACGCCAAAGAAGCGCTCTGTGAGCTGTACAGGGCGATCAGCAAGCTGCCGAACTCACACCCCAGTGGACTGTTTATTATCACTGGAGATTTCAACCATGCAAATCTTAAGTCAGTGTTTCCGAAATTCCATCAACATGTGGACTTTGCAAAAAGGGGGGAAAACGCGCTGGATTTAGTTTACACAAACACAGCACATAGAGAGCGAAGTCCTGCCCCCACCTCAGATACTCAGACCACTTGTCTGTTATACTAATTCCAGCATACAGACTGCTCATCAGATGCAAACCGGTTCTAAGACAGGTCAGAACCTCTTCTGCAGGAGCTCTCTCTGCTCTTCAGGACTGTTTTGAGCACACTGACTGGGACATGTTCAGGGAGGCTGCAACAAATGGCGACCACACCAACTTGGAGGCATACACATCATCTGTGACCAGCTACATCAGCAAGTCCATCAATGATGTCAGTGTCTCCAAAACTATTATAATACACTACAATCAGAAACAGTGGATAACTGCAGAAGTTCGTGAGCTGCTAAGGACTTGAGACTCCACCTTTAGAGGAGGTGACAAGAGGGCCCTGGGAACAGCGAGGGCCAAACTGGGTTGAGTCACCAGAGCAACAAAGCGCATGGATGGCAGAAGAATCCACAGCCACTTCCAGGACAGTGGCGACATGCAGTGCATGTAGCAGGGCATCCAGGCCATTACCAATTACAGGAAGATGAGACCTGCCTGTCAGGGTGACCCCTTCCGCTGAACAACTTCTATGCATCACATCATTCTGAGGTTCAACGCTCAGAATGACGTGTTGGTGAGGAAGTCTACCAAGAGACAACCTCTCCCTGAGCACTGCTTCCATCCCAACGTGCCTCAAGGCCACCACCATCATCCCCGTGGTGTCCTGTCCAGTCCTCAGTGTCCTGCATCAATGACTACCATCCCATTGCTTTCACACCCATCATGTTGAAGTGTTTTGAGAGGCTCGTCATGAGGCACATTAAGACCCAGCTACAACCCACACTGGATCCACTGTAGTTTGCCTATCGTCCAAACCGGTAAACAGATGATGACGCCATCGCCACCACCCTACATCTTGCCCTCACCCTCCTGGACAATAAAGACATATGTACGAATGTTTTTCATAGACTTCATTTCAGGATTCAACACAATCATTCCTCAGCACCTGATTGGAAAACTGAGCTTGCTGGGCCTGAAGACCTCCCTCAACAACTGGATCCTGGACTTTCTGACGGAGAGACCTCAGACAGTCCGGATCGGTAACAGCATCTCCAACACCACCACAATGAGCACCGGAGCCCCTGTTTGCTCATCCCACTGCTGTTCACTCTGCTGACTCACGACTGTGCAGCAATGCATCATCAAGTTTTCTATTGATTCGACTGTGTTGTTTCTCATCAGCAAGAACAACAAGTCAGCATACAGAGAAGTGGTGTAGACTCAACAACCTGTCTCTAAACTTGGACAAAACAAAAGAGATGATTGTTGACTTCAGGAAAGCATGGAGCGATCACTGTCCACTTAACATCGATGGATCCTCTGTGGAGGTCATCAAGAGCACCAAATTCCTTGGTGTCCACCTGGCGGAGAACCTCTCCTGGTCCCTAAACACTAGTTCCATAACTAAGAAGGCCCAACAGCATCTGTACTTCCTACAGAAGCTGAGGAAAGCCCATCTCACTCCATCCATTCTCACCACCTTCTACAGAGGGACTATTGAGAGCACCCTGAGTAGCTGCATCACTGTCTGGTATGGTAACTGCACAGCATCGGATTGCAATACCTTACAGCGGACATTGAGGGCAGCTGAGAAGATCATTGGAGCCTCTCTTTCCTCCATCACAGACACTTATTGCACCTGCTGCATCTGCAAAGCCACCAGCATTGTGGAGGACCCCACACACGCCTCACACACACTCCTCACCCTGCTGCCTTCTGGCAAGAGGTACCGGAGCATCCAGGCCCTCACTGCCAGACTGCGAAACAGTTTCATCCCCAAGCCGTCAGACTCCTGAACACTCAGGTACTGGGCTGACACATATGGATACCTTCATACATCAAGTGACTTTTTGCACAATACTCAGTCTTTTGCACATTTCTATTGGAGATTATGTATCGGAATTTCAGGAGCAGGACCATGCCTCCAAACGCTCCTTCCAGCTGTCATCTACAGTGGGGCAAAAAAGTATTTAGTCAGCCACCGATTGTGCAAGTTCCCCCA
>NW_005189180.1:0-8520 GCF_000239375.1 Pundamilia nyererei
CTCAAAATGGAGAGCAGAGGAGAGTCCGGTCAGGAGAAGTTAGGCAAATCAGTCCCACATATCTTAGTAAAATACAAATGATTTGAATTTCAAATTTGATGCTTGTGCTCATGTAAAATGTGCAGTCTCTTCTTTGTATTGTGTGCTGCTTCAGTGCCAAGATAATTTTAAAAAGCATACAAATAAAAAAGCAAATTCTAATGTAGCTTTCTGCACTTCATGGGATTTCATAGTTTATGTATAAGTGAATCTGAAAATAAAAACATATATAAAATCTCACGAAGAAAATGAAAATAATGCAGTACGTTTTGTTTTACGTGAAATGAGAGAGGTGGAGGGTTGGGCTCCACCTGAAGCCTGCAGCAGTTGTCGGTCAGACAGAATATTCTAAAGATTTTAAATATTTAGTATTGTCAGCATATTGCTAAAGTATAAAAACAAGTGCATCAGTGGCTCCTGCGTCCATGACTCAGTGATTTTGTGTTTGTGTTCTTTATTGTTATTATTCTCATTATTATTCATGGGCTGTTTTATGATGGTTTGTGTTTTGGGATTTTAGATACTGGGTTCTGGGTTTGTGCTCCCTCTATTGGTCCCTGGTGTTAGTGTTCCCCTGTCTCGTCAGGTTAATCAGGTCCAGCTGTGTCTCCCACCTGTGTGTGATTTCCCAGTGTCTCTCTGTGTACTTATGGTGTGTGTTTGCCTCTGTTCCTCGTCGCGTCGTCTGTGTTCATACTCTGTGAAATTCCCTGCGTACTCTCCCTGCTGTTCTCCCTTCATGTTCAGGTTTGCTACTCCTTGGTATAGTTTCTCCCAGTTTAGTTCATCCTTAGTTCTGTTTGCCATCTCCACTTTATGTTTGGTATTGTTAATAAATCGCCCTCACGTTTGAATAAGTGCTGCATTTGAGTCCTCCTTTCCACTCTTCACACGGCCACTGACCCGAGCCGTGACAGGATCTGTGTTTAGTTTGATTGATTTTTATCCTGTTTGTCTCTGGTGTGTGTGAATCCTGTTTTCTCTGCAGGGTTCATGGTGTCTGTGATTATTTACACCAGGGTTTTAGCTCCAGTGTGTTTTAAAGCATGAATATTTCACAGCGGTAGAAAATGCTCCAGCTTTTGGTAATGAATTATTATTTTGTGCTCTTGTAGCTGCAACTGTCACAAAAGCGGCCGTGTGCAAGCAGGAGAAGGACCCAAATGCAAACTCTCAGAAACAGGACGTAAACTCAAAACCAGCTTTACTTGCTGAATGGAAAAGGCGATACAAAACTAAACTGGGAAATACTAATGATAACACACATTGGGAAACACAGGGAGAGTCAAACAGCTATGAGGGAGGACGTGACGAAGGACTGAGGGAGAAGCTGACCTAAATACACAGAGGGATTAAAAGGAAGTGAGTACACACGAGAAAAACACCTGGCATGAATGACCATAACGAAACAGGGGAAGCAAAATTGAACAGAACAAACACTGATACACAAGACATCAGTAATAAAATAGGAAACATGATGCAGGAGTGGAGGAGAGGTAGACAAGAGGGAGTGAGGGAACCCGAGGAAGAGCACAGACATGACGGAAAACATGGAATGAAACACAAAGCAGGGGAAACAAGGCGCAAGGGCTCTCACAACTATATAAACACAAACACACAGAGAAAGACTCAAAGGGCAAAGACACAGTGGAAAAAAATATAAACAAAACTGTCTGTGAAGGTTCTCAGTCATCCAGGTCATTGTAGTCTAAGGAGCTTGGAAAGAAAAGCGTCTGGACTTCTTTTGAGTTGCTTGAAGACGTTTCACCTCTCATCCAAGAAGCTCAGGTGAGCTCACAAGAGGCCATTTACGTCCACTGTGAGCGACCATCTTTGAACAGAGGCGGTGGTTTACGACACCAACTGTCTGCCATCTATAATCCAGTTTTGAGATCCCTTCCAAGTTATTTCCAAGCTCCTTAGACAATAAACAAAACTAAACAGAACAACCCAGGCACTATAGAATAAACGTTTAGAAAATTAAAGTGACTTAGATATAATACAAAATGCCAGAAAACACACAAAAAGACTTGGTCAAAAGACCCAGAACCATGACAGCAACATTTTTATTATTGTAGAAATGAGAATGAATAACCTTTATTTTAAACCAAATCTGTCTGTAAATGAACTCACATTTGTGTCTAAACTACTGTGAGTACAAAAAACAATTATTAGAATATAATGCGTTAAATTTGCTTAGATGAGGGGGTCCAGCAGTAGATCAGAGAAATAGGGAAGGATTTGTCTGTGTGTTTCAGTTTGGTTTAGCTGTAGGCCTGAGAGTGTGTGTAATGGTGTAGAGGGAGAGGAATTTGTGGACACTGGGGGTCAGCCCATCAACCCTAACCCTGTCATAAAAGGAGACAGGAAGCTACAGTCGGGGGATGCTAATGCAGAGTGGGGGTCTCAGTGCTTGTAAAATGTTTTGTATGTTTTGTAGAGGAATTCGGTGTTGCTTGGGTGTGGGGAGATGGACTTTGATGACCGACAGGAAGTCTCTCTCTCACACACACACACACCTACACACACACTGGTACGCGCACACACCGGAACTCACGTGCTCGCTCATACAAACACAGAGTTTACGACACACCATGTGGGTTTTACGATGGGGTCGTTTCTATAAAACTGGTGGAAACAAACAAAGAAGAAGGACTTTTACATAAAGATATTATATTCAGTCCTGTAGAAAGTTATATATTTAAAAATACATGATCATCTCTGGTTACTCTGGTATGAATAACTCTGGATTACTTTTTGGTAAATAATACACTATCTGCAAAAAACTGTGAAAGAATTCCAGATCACAAGTTTGTAGTTCAACATACAAATGACGACCTTTGACCTTCATCAGGTTTTATTTAATTGTGCCAGAGAAAGTCAGCTGTGCTCTTCATGCAGCTGAGTACATCCATTGTTTAAAAGGGAAGCTGTGTAGATCTGAGATCAGCAGCTTTCTGAAACAGCAAACTGAGGTATGGAATTAATGCTGATATTGTCATGATCCTGGGTCATGGTGCATTCTAGCATTCTTAGTTTTTATTTATGCCATGGTTCCTAGGTTGTTCTGTTAAGATGTTGCTTATTTGATTTCCCCTTGTGACTTTACCCCCTGTGTGCCCCTCTGTGTATCTGTGAGCCCTCGTCTCCCCTCCTTGTGTTTTATTCCATGTTTTCCCCTGCCCGTTATGTCTGTGCTCTTCCTCGGTGCTCTCTCTCCCCTCACGTCTGCACCTCTGTGTGCCACAGCGTGAATATTTTTATATTAGGGGCAACAAATGTTGCTCCGTTGTGTGGACAATTTTATTTCTTGAGGAGCTAGAAAAACCTTACCGTCGTCGCCCGCACGTTTTGTACCATAGGCTCATCAGAGACAATCATATCCAGGTAAAATTATTTCCTTTAATCTACACGCATTTAGGATGGACGATGCAGTGGACAGTGGGAGGAAGCATCCTTAAGCTCTCTTTGCAGACCCGTGTGATTCTCCACTCGCTGACCAGAAAAGACAAACCGCAGGTCTCAGTTGCAGCACCCCATCCATGTCTGATCTTCAGCAACACTGCCAGAGACTTCCTGTAATCTATTACAGTTGTAAAAGAAACGGTCCAGGAACAGGTCACAACTGAAAATATTGTTTTTCCATCTTTGCATACTGTGTATTTGAAATATTCTTGTTTAATTGTTATTGTTATTTACTTTATTGCTATCAAATAAATATCCATGTAATATTATTCAAAGTTAGTGTTATGTTCAAACATTTTAAAAATACCTGTAAAACAAATTGAGTTCAGTGACAATTACTGTTTGTTTGAATCAATTTGTTAATAACATAAAACCTTTAAACTAATGCAACACATATAACAATGTAACAAATATATTCAAATAAATAAAATTCTCAATACATAACTCATTTGGGAACTAATCTTTCTAGAAGTGAAAACAGTATGTCCATCCTCCCCCTGCTCTCCTCTCCTCAGCCTCTATTTGCTGCCTCTTGTCCTCTCTGATGAGGTCTAGCAGCTCATCATCCCTGACTCTTTTCCTCTTTCTCCCTGTCGTAGGTGGCTGAGCCGCTTCGTCATCGCTGTCCTTTTGGTCACCCACTGCTGTGCTTGGCCCTGGGGTGTCCTCAGTGAGAGAGGAAATTGGGACAGGAGGCTTAGTGGAAGGCATCTGTCCTATCACCTCATCCATGAGGGCAAACCAGGGCCAAGTAGCAGCAGAGGGCTTCCCACTGACCCCCTCTCCTGAGCCTGGATACTTGCAATCCTAAAGGCAGAGGAAATCAAAAATGATTGCAGGCAAATAAAAACACC
The DNA here is from genome assembly GCF_000239375.1 of Pundamilia nyererei. Lineage (NCBI taxonomy): Eukaryota > Metazoa > Chordata > Actinopteri > Cichliformes > Cichlidae > Pundamilia > Pundamilia nyererei. The sequence continues at coordinate 4,359 of NW_005189180.1, forward strand.
ACCAGTCCGTGAGTCGTTTGGTACCGGGCCACGAGAGTTGAGGCTCCACTGTGAAATTTATGGTTTTCAGGGGTTATCGTTAACTCGGTTTCCCTGGGTCTTTCCCTTGTTGTAGTTGTGTGTCTTATTTTGAAAGAAATATTTACACGTTACCATAGCGACCAGAGAGCATTAAGCGGCAGAGAGGAGGATGCTACTCTCAATGTTGGCACATTTTCAAGAGGACGCTGCTAATAAAGTTACACAGTCACACAGTACATTCACGTTTATTATTATATTTACAAAATACCACAGTTTTTTGTCTTGGTCGGATCATTTTATGTGGTTGTATTCATCCGCGATACCTTAAAGGCCGCTCCGTGTCTGACATAAACCGGTCTGTGGCGCAAAAAAGGTTGGGGACCGCTGCTGTACAGCATGAAGGTTAATAGGACCGTACTCACAGACCGATACCCACTATATATACACACACAAGGTAATTGGGTAATCGCACACAGGAGGGAAGAACAGCTGATCTGAATACACATGATGACTGGAGGACACAAGCTGAACACAATGACAACAGACACAGACCTTCAGAATAGAACAGGAAATCCAGAACACGAGCCTTCAAAGTAAAGCAGGAACACACAGACTGATTTATAACACAACACAGGGACATGAACAGAGCACCGAGGACAGACACAGGTAGGGCTGAATATACACCAAACTTTAGGTTCAACCCTAAACTAATACAAAATCAGAATAAACACAAGGCACAAAAATGAAACACAAAACGCTGGGTCAAAATGACCCAGGACCATGACAGTTTTAATAAATTAAGCCGTTTGGTCTTTGTTCCCCACAACATATCACCAATTCCACAAAATCTAAATTAGTTGTATGTAAGCGGCAATACATGAAAAATCGCGGGACCCGCGAAACAAGCTGGTTTACGGTTATTTTAAATAAAAGAAACATGTCTATGCAGATGCCCAAAGCTTAACAACACAACCGCTATAACAATTTAACTTTTGTACTACCAGATTTTTCCTTAGAATTCAGGGCAAAGTAGGACGCATTTGTCGCAACATTTTGAGTGCTCTTTGAATTCGGACAGCCTTCGCCGCGTCGCTTTGACGTCATTGCATCCAAATATGGCATTTTAAACATCCTTCCCCTGAATTCGGACACAGCCCACGTCTCCCTCAGTTCAAGGTTTTGTCGTCAATGTCTCTTCCCTGAACCTTTCTCTGTGTTTTCTCGGTCCTCAGTTTAGCTTTCCCAGTTTAGTTGTGTTTCTTTGTGAAGCCTGCAATAAAGCAGAGATTTTGAGTTCAGCTTTTGTCTCTGTGAGTTTTGCATTTGGGTCCTCATCTCCCTGCACACAGCTAGTTCATGACAGATATATAGTGACACAGTTACAGGGGTGATTAATCTCTTTGACTTTTTGTCTTTAACTTTATCAATAAAACAGCTGCAGCTTTCACTGGCAGCACATGTGGTAATTTAACCTTTGCACTGTTTTCATCAGTTAATTTTGCAATTAACATTTGAACATGTTGGATGATCTGTCTACTGTCACTGTTTGGTGCCGAGGAGTGAATCTGAGGACAGCTCCTGTAATCACAAAGAGAAAAGAACCATTACAAACTCAACTATAAGGTTTATTTCTCAAAACTGAAATAAAGCTGATTCTTCTCTTTCCTCACACTCAGGATCTGAAGTTCTTCTCTTACATTTTTTCAGTTCTCCAGTTTAATCCATAGTTATTGATTAATGAGTTTAATAAAGTACAAGCTTTTTAAAAAAAAAAAATGGTGTTACTGTGTTAATGTGGCAAGAGACTGAAAACATGCTTATTGCAGCTCCTCCAACCAACGGCCGCGGCAGGCTAAACATGAGGACACAGATGAAGTGCAACAATAAACACATGAAATACACTTCTGTACTTTTTGTACATTTTATTCCACATGGTACTGTCCACTATACAAGTCAGCACATGGCATCAAACCATTAAACAAATGCACAGACTGCACAAAAAAAAAAATTGCAACTCACAAAGAATTATATCAATCACTATGCCAAACTACAACATTGGCCTACGGATTTGTAAGCTAATCCGTAACTACTGTAAAAGATTCTTTGTAAAACAAAGAATATTTATTAAACCCAAAGTGTTGAGTGACAAGAGGAATATCTGATAGTGGTGAAGAGTAAAGAGAGACCCGCAAACATAAATTCATATTTTTAATAAATTAATTAATCATTCAATCCTACCATCAAGTTTATGTCTAATCTTTCTTTGAACTCTTCTTCCTCTAGTAGAAAGAGATGCACATGTGTAAAAACTGTGATCAGTACAACTTTCATGCTTATCTCTGTTTATCAGAGAGGCTGGATGAGATCAGAGCTGCTCTTAGACTTTGCAGATGTCACATAACATAAAGAAAACACTTTGCTAGCCTGTGAAACATGTTTCAAAGTAAACACTTCACAATACAAATGCTTAAATGGACTTTTAGGTGGAGTGTAGCTGCCTTCACTTACATTCACTTCATATGGGACAGATGCGAGGCATGACACAAAACACTAATCAGTGATGTAATGCTGTCAGAGAGGATTTTACTGTTCCAATAAAAGTCAAATGTCACAAACTCCTCAGGGACAATCATGTTGTAATGATTCTATTCATTTATCTGCTCATGTATATAATCCATCTTATAGAATTTAAAGAGGACACTGAGATAAACAATAAGTGTAGGATTTGATAAGCTTCTTAAACATGTTGAAATTATTTCACTTGAAATCACTTGACTGTCAGCACTTACAGACAGATTTGGGACCCAAAATCTCATCTGAATATCAGATTTATTTTAACCCAAATTTTGGGTTAAAAGAAAGGTTATCTATAGTCATTTCTACAATAATACAAATTATGCAGCCACAAGAGCACAATATATTACTACATTTTTATATTATAGAAATATTTAATACTTCAGGATTTTTTTTATTATCATTATTATTGTTGCTGCTATTTTCTTGTTATTTTCTTCTTAATATAACTGCACACTGTAGAATATTTAGCTGATGTAGAGTTTAGAAATGTGTTATCATAGAATGTAGAATTATTGCAGAGACACTGTCTGTAAAGTAATAAAGGCCTCATTGTGTTGTGAATTTAGGAGTAGATTTTAGAAGGCTTCTCCCCCACTGAGTGGGAATTCCCCAGAGGATGTTTTAAGGTGGGGGTTCCAACATTTGTAACTGTGGGGGTTTTATGATGGGGTTAATTCTATAAAGCTGGCTGTAACTAACAAAGGGGTGAAGATTTTTGCAGAGGGACACCGGCTCGTCTTCCCTTCGAGAAGTGAATGCTTAAATGAAGATGAATAAAGATGAATAAAAGATTTTGTGAAAATGACTACTGAGTCCGGTGCCATCTCTGGATGCTCGAGGAATAAAAAGAACCGGGGTAAAACTGATTTCTCAACAGTTTTGGTGCCGAACCCGCGGGATTCGCTCGAGGCCCAGAGATGAATTGGCAGAGCTGAGCTCGTGAAACGAGGCGAACAGAGAGCTAGCTCACATGATTAAAAGGTAAGCACGACCTGTTTATTTTCGAACCGTGCATATTGTTTAAAGCCTAAATTATCTGTTCGCTAAGTTGAACGTATCCCAGTGTAAATTCACTCAGTAAAAAAAAAAGGCGGCTAGCGTCCGTCTCAGTGCGTTAAAGCAAGAGACTTTTTTAAGAACTCCAAGTTGATGTTTAGCGCCCCGTAAGGACATCTCAGTGCGTTAAAGCAGGAGACGTTTGTTACGGATTAATAGAATCGGTGTTTCATCCGTCTTAGTTATTAGGAAAAAAGTGGCGGTGATCCATCCTCGTGCGTTAAAGCAGGAAACGTGTTACTATTAGTTAGAAAGCGGGGCTGAGAGGCCTCGTCGCCAGCTGAGCGCTGCGCGTGTCACAGGTTTGGTTACCCCACCTAGTCTCGGACGTCAAATCAAATTCAAATCAAATTCAAATTCAAATTCTAATTTTATTTGTCACGTACACAGTCATACACAGTACGATATGTAGTGAAATGCTTGGACAACTGCTCGTGACCTAAAGAAAACAAAAAAGGAAAAGGCTATGAATAAGATAGGAAATAAATATGAAAAATTAAAAAGGGTA
>NW_005189181.1:0-1635 GCF_000239375.1 Pundamilia nyererei
AACGGCACATACAATCTTCAATCTTTCAGAGATATTGCCGAGATAATGTACATATTGCAACCTATTTTCTAAATAACTCCTTAACCAATTCAATGCCACTCCTCTCACACCATAATTATACAATTTAGAAATCAAAATAGAATGTTGTAACTTGTCCAAAGTTTTTTTTTAAATAGTGTCTGACATTAAACTGGTCCGTGGTACAAAAACGGTTGGGGACCTCTGGTTTAACACTTATCCTCCTGAGACCCAGGGAAAAAAGAAGTATTTTGATTTTTTTTGTTTTTTTTTATATATAAATCGAGTATTGGGTTGGTAAAAAACACATTGCAAAAACAATTTTGTTTTTAAAAAAAATGTATTTAAATTTTACAACATGTGCACTCCGGTGCACAAGGGGAGTTCATTGATCACGAATGTGAAACTAACAAATTCAAGAGCTGATTAGGAAAATGAAATGCCCCACTGAAATCTTTGTAAGCAGGATTTTAAAACATATTTACATAAAAACATCACAAAAAAGTAGATCATGGGTCAACTTAGAAGCCACTGACATTTCACTGGCTGTAGGCCATTCGTCTAGGAACAACTGATTGCACTGGGCTTTTTATTTATTTCATAAATGTCCATTCATTTATGATATCTAAGAAAGCACTGTGATTTTTTTTTTTTTTTTTTTTTTTTTGGAGACACAGAGGAACATTTGGCACTTCACACATCTCACATATGTTTTACTGTTGCACCCAAGCATTCTGCACCTGTAAAGCCTTGGGCTGTTAACCATTACGGCCAAGTGGAGTGCACCTAGGGATGGGAGTTGAGAACCGGTTCCCACTGTTTCAATTAATTGGAATTGTTTGCCATTTTTACAAACGATTCCCTTATCGATTCCAGTTGCCTCGAATGATGTCGCTACGTTGCGGAGCGTCATTTACCTGGCAGGAAACATGGCGCCTAAGCGGCTCAAACGCTCAAAAGTTTGGTTATACTTATGAGAATGGATGACAACAGGGCAACTTGCAATACTTCCAAAGTAGATATTTCATTTAAGGGGGGAAACACTACGAATATGCAAAAGCATTTGCTCACAAAACACGCGATAACCTTAAATGAATGTCGTGTTTTTAATTCCGCTCCGGACTTAAAAGTGAATCTCAACCCAGCAGCAGCCGCGGCAGGTAAATAACCAACTAACAATGCATATTATGTTAGCGCGATGTGCCTTATTACAAAACCTGCTATTACTATGCATTGCATTTAGGTGACCATGATGCTGGCTCAGATGCTGGCAGTTCTCGCTGCAGTCTACCGGTAGCATCTCCTTTTAGTCCCGGATAGACGAATGTCACCGAGCAGTGACTAAGTTTGTGGTAAAAGGCTTGCACCCATTTGCCACAGCAGATGCCCTCGATTTTCGGTAAGTGAATGTGTTTTATTGTAGGCAGGCACATTACTGGATATTCTTGTGTAATTGCTACAGAATAATTTATGTTATACTTTGTTATTGCTACAGAAGAATATTTATTTTATTATTTTACATTTACAATTTTTTTTCCTGGGGACCCTGTGACACCCCACTAAAGAGCCGTAGGCTGTGGATCTCTTAAGATCTCACTGTTGGGTTTGTAAGGTCAT
>NW_005189181.1:2929-4646 GCF_000239375.1 Pundamilia nyererei
ACCACTGCAGGTCTTGGGACTTGGATTTGTCTCTGTTCTTTCTTTGACCATCTGGAACAGGTATCCTGGGGCTCAATTCCATGAGCAGTTGATGCCATGACAACCAGCTTGTTGTCCATCCACTTGGTGACTGCTATTTCATCAGGTCTCTGTACAATCATTTCTGACGAACCTCTTGGTTTTGAGCTCAGGATGTTGTCAGCAGTGAAGTGGCACTCTTTTGGGATTCGATTCTTTTTAATTGTTCTTGTACCTAGAAGGCCCCTTTCTTTAAGAGCATACAGAAGACTGATGGTGGTAAAATACCGGTCAAAGTAGACTAGTGATCTTCTAGGAAGTGCATTTCCACTTATTCCCATCTGTTGGATTTGAGTGAAGGTGTTTTTTCCCATGTAGGTTTCAAAATCAAGCACTAAACCACCTGGACTTGCAAGGACAAACACTTTTAATCCTGCTGGATTTGGCTTCCCAGGTACAAACTGACGAACTGGACAACGGCCAGTGAATGGAACAGTCTGTTCATCAGTACAGACCTTTGTTGGCCCGGGCAGATTGAGGCAACCTTGGAGGACTCTCTTTAGAACTGGTCTGACTTTCCACAGTGGATCCTTTTTCTTTTTGCTTTCTGGCACACTGAGATCGTCAACCACTTCCAGCGAGGCCCTGATCTTGTAGAAACGATCACATATCATGGAATCAGCTATAATTGCGACTCTTGTCTTGACAGCCCAGTACATTCTTATTCTCGGATATCCAAAACATGCCATGTACACATGTTTAAACTACACCCTGAATCCCGTACCATATGCTGGTGGGTGAAGAAGGACAAGTCCTGAATTCGTTTTTTGTCAATGTACTGCTGGAAATACTGTTGTGGGCTCCAATCATTACGTGTCATTATTGTGCCATCATCTCCAATTCTGCATTCTTCCAACACAGGCATTAGCCGGTTAGCAAAACAAAAGTCAGAAAAATTATTTATACTCAAATATCCGATATAGTTCACTTAAAACACTTTAACACTATCTTTACAAGTTAAATTAATTTACTGTAAAACATTTCTGTATGTTACTGGTACTTTTTTACTCTAAATCAAAAATTCCAGATTCTCCTACATGTTGGTTTTTGACCAGATAGGACAACGGCAGATTTCAGCTGGCCCTGTGTCTTTCTCCATTACATCTGGCCCTACATCTTGGTCATCCCCGTCTGGTCCCTCATTTGGGTTCTCACCCTCTCCTCTCTGGCTCACATGACTCTCATCTTCTGAAAGATCTATGTCTGAATCTCCCTCAATGATTTTGTTAAGAATTCTCTCTGCCTCTGTCAAAGAGCTGTCTACTAGAAAAATCTGAAATAAACATAAGTACAAAGTCCTGACGTGCACTAGAGTACACATTAATAAATTAGTCATTTGCTCTGTGAAATTAACCAAGCTTAGTTCTGAAAACTTCCTCTAATTACTTACTAGATGTTTATTTTTGAAAATTTATCAAAATATGAGTTGCAAAAACATTTTTAAATGGAAATATCATGCTTACCTTCTTCCATAAAATGTGCTTGTGGGGATGCCAGCCATTTTGAAAAGGAGGGAAAAGGATAGTTGGCAAGGCCACTGTTGAAATCTCCCAATTCTTTTAATCTTTGGGCTGAAGGAAGGACAATACTCGGTGTATAAATGCTCAATCAACAATCATTTATTTCCATACAATTCAAC
>NW_005189181.1:5672-8519 GCF_000239375.1 Pundamilia nyererei
CCCACACACACACACACACACACACACACACACACACACACACAACATAGCGTGTGACTTTGACTGTACAGACGTTTACCATGGTAACTGAGTCAGACTTGAAGTTTACACTCTTTCTGGAACAGTAAAGATCAAACAAATCACAAATAAAGAAATAAACAAGTGAACATTGTATAATGCTCTGTCTGTCTGTTCATGAGCAGTTCTACAGACTGTGAGGAGAAGAAGAGGCAGTATGGACCACCCTCCCACAAGTAAGTCTTTCCCACATTTTACACAAGCTGAAGATGTTCCACTTCGTAGATGTGTTGGTGTAAGCTTTACAGCTTTCCTAAAAATGGCTCAGAAAGGATTGTTAAGCTGCTGCTGCTCACTTTACACTTATGACATGTTTTCTGTTCTATTGTGAAAAAAATATGAGATCCTGATTTTACTGAGATTTTATGTAGAGACAGCTCTAGTGCATCTAATTTTTTTTTTGTGGTAAATAAATATAATGAAAAAGCTTTTAGAAATGTAATACAAAACATTACATTTCAATCGAAGCCCGTTTCTGTCACAAAAAAAAAAAAGGTAAACATAACTCGAAATTCCAAAATACCTTTCTTGAAAATTTGGCGTATTTTCTCGCAATTTCAACTCATTACTCGAAATTTCAAGAATGATAACTTGAAGTCCTGATCTGCATCCGATTGAGATGTTGTGGGATGACCTTAAAAAGGCGGTTCATGCCCAAAAACCCTCCAATGTGGCTAAATTACAGCATTTGTGCAAAGACTGCTCCACAGTCCTGTAAAGGAATCATTGCCAGTAACTGCAAACGTTTGATTGCAGTTTTTGCTGCTAAGGGTGGCCCAACCAGTTATTAGGTTTAAGGCACAATTACTTTTTCACACAGGGACATGTAGGTTTGGATTTGTTTCCCCCTTAATAATAAACACCTTCATTTAGAAACTGCAGTTTTTGTTTAACTTGTGTTATTTTTGTCTACTATTTAGATTTGTTTGATGATCTGAAACATTTAAGTGTGACAAACATATAAAAGAGTAAATCCGAAGGGGGCATTTTTTTTTCACACCACTGTATGCTGCATTCTAAACTGGGTCAGCACCAATTACCTGGACAAGAGAGGCACAGGCAACAAGGCCTATAAAATCTAACCTGTGTCTTAGTACCACAAAACCTACACAAACTATAAAGTTTTTGTCTACGTGAATCTAATCTAACTCATGCAAAATAAATATTTTTCCCTTGCACCACTGGATTTATCTCTCTATTATGTATCACTGATGGAAAAAACATAATAAAATAACATCTTATAATATGAATGCCGCCACCTCCCTGCTAATTAACGCCTTCCTTTTTGCCTGCAGTGAGAACTTTCCTCGAGCTTCTGCAGCACAATCAAACTTTGTCACTGAGTAATCATGTTTGATCTGACCTCTGACCTCTGTGTGTCTGTGTCCAGTGTCACTCAGGCTGGTTCTTGTTGGGAAGACTGGAGCAGGGAAGAGTTCCAGTGGAAACACCATCCTGGGAAGAGATGCTTTCAGAGCGGTAGTTTGTAAAGTTTCAGGTAACACACGCACACACGCACACCAGAGGCCTGTACTATTGTTGTTGAAATATTTTACATTAAACAAAAGAAGTCTTTTGAGCTGTTTATTCTTGCATGAAGGACTTCAGTCAGCACAATGTTGTTTGTGTTCTAGTGAGGAATTCACCAGAACAGAGGAAACAGGCCCTGCTTATACAGTGTCCCACCACTTCCTTATTGGCCTGTTACCAGGCAGAAATTCAGTCAACCTACACAGGTTAAAAACAGTTCAACTGAATCTATATAGCAGATAGGGTAAACAAGAACTTAACTACTCAGTGGCAGGAAGCAGATTCTGCAGCCTGCACTTCTACGACCTGCAAGGGTCAAGACATAGACTTTATTTTTAAATACAGACTGGGGCGATTCACTTGTTACAGCAGCTCAAGGGACAGAAAAAGAAGGTAATCTAGAAATATGTTAGAATTGGAGTCTAGGGGACTGGTCAGGACAGAGCGGCCCCTCTTTCCCCGTCTATTTTGCCGTTTCCTGTCCCTCTCCATGCTTCCACCTCTCCAGTAGACAACCACATAAAAGGTGGCAGAAACCATCACAGTGGCACAGAAGATTCTCAGTAATGTCCTGCAGACCCCAAAAGACCTCTGTCTGCCTGCAGATAGAGCCAACTTTGGCTGTTCATGTAAAGAGCGTGAGTGTCATGTGACCAGTCCAGTTTATTATTAAGGTGAAAACCCATGTATTTGTGGCACCTTACACCTTATTTTTAAGGGGGAAACGTGTCCCTGTGTGGAAAAAGTAATTGTACCTTAAACCTAATAACTGGTTGGGCCACCCTTAGCAGCAAAAACTGCAATCAAATGTGTGCAGTTACTGGCAATGATTCCTTTACAGGACTGTGGAGCAGTCTTTTCACAATTGCTGTAATTTAGCCACATTGGAGGGTTTTTGAGCATGAACCGCCTTTTTAAGGTCGTACCACAGCATCTCAATTGACTGAATAGAGATTGACAGACCACGTGACTTTCGCGCATTGCATGCCGGGAACTCGTGGCAAAACAATCCAAGTACCGCATCAAATGCAAGCATTTGCAGCACCACAAAACGTTCATTCTCCAGTTCCAATACCTTCTTGCTTGTTCTTTGTCCCCCAAAAAAGTTATGTACAAAATGAAGGAGAACAATGCCGGTCCGTACAAAGACAGACTTGATGAAAAGCCAAAGAAAAGATACGAGGAAAAATCAAAGGAGTGAAAGGGTTAGACCCGTACGAGCACACAGAGTGGACAAAA
>NW_005189182.1:0-1556 GCF_000239375.1 Pundamilia nyererei
TCAGATCATTAAAATCTCTCATTAGAATTTTAAAAAACAAACAGCTTCTGACACATTTCTATAAAAATAAAAACAATCAGTTTCATGTTATTTATATAGCACCAAATCACAACATTCACCTCAAGGCACTTTAAACATAACCATGCCGAAAACCTAAAAATATAATCTCCCATCATGCCTCTGGAAAACTTCTTGTTAAGTTTAAGGAAATTTTGTTTTCTATATTTGTTATTGGTATGCAACTCTTTTAGTTTTGTTCCTGCAGATGTTGCTGAATTGTTTTAATGCACAGCTGTTGTTAAGGTGGAAAAGAGATGTTACACCATGAGTGAAGTTATGTGCAGGGTTATTTACCATCTTGGAAGCACAGTGTTAAAAAAAAAAAAAAAAGGAGCTCAGCCTTGTGTGCCAATGGGGTAAGAGGATCATCTAAAGAGTCAGCATCTAATTGTGAAGTCCCTGCTGTGTGATTCCTGAACTCGCCACAATATCGAAAATTAGACCCTACATTAATATACACAGATATACATATATTGTTCTTATTTTCTTCAATCAGTGATGAATAGTAAGATGTTCTAGCTTCACGGAGAGCTTCCTTATAAAGCAACAAACTATTTGTTCAGGCTAAATGATGATCTTCTAAATTTGTGACACGCCATTTCCTCTCGAGATTACGCATTATCTGCTTTAGGCTATCTGTTTGGAGATTATACCACGGGGTCAAGTACTTCTGATTTGAGGCCAGATTTTTCAGATCTTTTTACTGCTGTGTAATTTATTATTGTAAATGTAAATATTAATTGGAAATGGTCAGACAAGATAGGGTTTTCAGGAAACAGTGTTAGGAGTTAGAGTTTCAAATGAATTGTCATTATTATTGATTAATTATTAAGTCATGTACTAACAAATGGTAAATGGCCTGTATTTGTATAGCGCTTTAACAGAGACTTGGAAGAGAGAGACCAAATGTTTAATAATCCACATTTCACTGTTTTACTCTTTGGTTCAGCTGTGAATACTGTATTGTTCTTTCTTTGTGATTTTTTATATTTAAGTTGTTTTTTGCTGGTAGTTTGTTTTTTGTATGTTTGGGAGCTGACATATCTATGGAGATATGGTTTTGGGGGATAACAGGAGGAGAGAAGCTGCAGAGAGGCGTGTAAGACTGCATATGCGACTGGCATAGCAGAAGGTGAAAAACTGTAAGAGGATCATCGTCTGCTGTTTGTAAACACTTTAGATTTAGAGCAAGTGACGCTAACCACAAAGAAATAATATCACAAAATGTTGTATACATTCATGTCAAAGTGTCTGCCTCCTTAAATCAAACTACAGTAGAATCTTTTGCTCATCTTTAACCATTATCATGACCAGCCCACTGAAAAGAAGAATACTGTGCATTCATTTCTGTTTTTACAGCTATTTTAGAGGGTTACATCCTATGTGGTGCTTACACATTAACATACAGTAAGTCTGGTCTAGGAAAGTAGACGAGACTTACTGTAGGAAAGCAAAAGTAAAGACCGTACAAAACTACAAAGAAAGCCCCAACAAAT
>NW_005189182.1:1936-3752 GCF_000239375.1 Pundamilia nyererei
CATAAGATGCATCAGAACTACTCCCTTAAATTTGACCTCTGACCTTTGTCCATAGTACTGACTTTTGACCTGTAAGCAGGTATTTGGGTTTGTTGCTGACCTTTGACCTGCAGCTGTACATTTTTCAGTCTCCTTTCTTCTCTTCCATCACCGATGGAGCAGGTGTAGTTGCCGCTGTCAGTCAGTTGTGGTTTTCTCAGAGTGAGGCTGAAGTTTCCGGTCTTCAGAGCATCATCCATCATAACTGTGCGCCCGCTGTAACGTTGGTTTTGCTCTCCAAGATCATCTCCTTCTTTTCGTCGTAGGTGAACAGATTTGTTATAAAGATCTTCGTGAGTCCACATCACTGTGGGGTCATCCTCAGGTATTAAACCTGAGAACTTACAGGGCAGTAGGACAGACTCTGCCCCCTCATTTACCTCCACCACCACAGCTAGGGCATGCTGGGAAACTGAGGACACACAAACAGAAACACAAATTAACTGCATGCTGTGGGTTTGTCTCAGAGTCCATGTTTATGTTGAGGGAACTGAGAGAACAGTTTACAGTGAGACAATTTAATTTAGACAGTGAAGTCAAAAATATATAAACATTAATCTGTTAAATGGTAAATAGACGTTATTTTGTATAGCGCTTTACTAGTCCCTAAGGACCCCAAAGCGCTTTACACATCCAGTCATCCACCCATTCACACACTGACTGACTGCTTGCGTGAGACCTCGCAAAGCTTAAAGAACTGTGCAGGATGTAATCCCCCAAACCAAAACATGGTTTGTTATTCATTTCAGGGGTCTGGAGGGTAAAATCATTCAGTTTTTTTGTGATTATCAATTATTTTTTTCTGGGTCTGGAGTAAATGTTGGAAAATAAAGCCTTGCACTACCACTTATGCTTTGGGGATGCTTCCCCTGCTCTTTGTGATAATTTCTTAAAATATTTTTCTGGAAAGATCTCAGCTCTAAGGGCTTCTCATTCATCTCATTCATCATCAGTTTTAGACCCAGTTCCAGCCTCTGAATGCTTGACTGTCTTTCAACAGTTTGAGCCAGTGTCTAATTCTGCTTTAAAAGATATAATTGATCATCTCAAAATCTCTGGCTCCCTGCATGATATTCTTCCTTCTCATTTCTTTAAGGAAGCTTTACATGTTATTGGTCCTTGTATCTTATCTCTGCTGAATGCATCATTGTCATCAGGTTGTGTACCGTCTGTCTTTAAGCATGCTGTTGTGCAACCTATTATGAAAAAAGAAAAATCTTGACCCTAATGGTCTCACTAACTACAGACCGATCTCCAAACTCCCTTTTATTTCCAAAATATTGGAAAAGGTAGTTCTAAAACAACTTCAGGCCTTTTTAGAGGTTGCGAAGAAGCAGACACATCAGATTTCAGAGGTGAATAAATCTGGATATCATCAGCATAACAGTGAAAGGAGATGTTGTATTTTCTAAAAATTAATCCCAACGACAATATGTACAAAGAGAAAAGAGCAGGACCGAGCACGGACCCTTGAGGCACACCACAATAAATAGGGGCAGAAGCCGAGGAGTGTTGCCCCATGGCAAAAGAGAACGACCTCTCTGAGAGGTAGGATTTAAACCAAGTTAAAACCGTACCTTTGAGACCAACATCATGTTCCAATCTTGATAGCAGAATATTGTGGTTAACCATGTCAAAAGCAGCAGATAAGTCAACTAAAACCACGGAATATCCAGAGTCAACAGTTAAAAGAAGATCATTAAAAACTCTAAGTAAGGCTGTCTCTGTGCTGTGGCGAGGTTTAAAACCAGACTGAAACTTTTCATTAATACCATTT
>NW_005189182.1:3930-8512 GCF_000239375.1 Pundamilia nyererei
TCACCCACCTGCTCGCCGCTCAGACACCGTTCTCTTCCTGTCAGGAGCTCCGAAACTTTGCCGACGTCAGTCTCCGCCTGATTCAGCAACCGTGAGTGTTTTTCCCTTCGATCCTTTTTCTCATCCCGGCTCCGCTCGCTTTTCCTCTGTAACGACAGTTCCGAAGCCATGCTTCGTGCGCTGATCGTTACTAGAATAACTGCGTGTCTGTTCCAGCTCAGCGCTAGCCTTCGCCGCGTTTGGGTCTAGCCAGCACGCCACATGGGCACGCCGAACTACTGTGTGTAATTCGCCTGACCGTGACAGGATGTCTGAGCCACATATAGACCCAGCGGAATTCGAACGGCTGAAAGCTGAAGTACTATATCTTCGCGGTGTGGTAGATCGGATGAGCACAAAAATGGAGTCCCTCACCGAAACTGTCCTCCAACTTTCCACTTCCGTCACCTCGCTGCAACGGCAGCCAGCGCCGGTGAGCGCGGAGCCCCGGATCGGACTACCAGATAAGTGGAACGGAGTTGATGGCCGGCCTGATGGTTTGCTCGCCACTCTAGACATGCTGTTTGAATGTCAGCCCACTAAATACGCCACCGCCCATGCAAAAGTTGCACTACTAACCTCTCTCTTGTCTGGCCAGGCTCAGGAATGGGCCGCGGCTCTCTACAACAACAAATTCGCAGCTTGCAATGACTATGCCCTGTTTGTGGACGAATTAAAAAAGACGTTTGTTCCCCCGAGCAGTGAAGTGGAAGTGGAGTCACAGCTGCTTCATTTACACCAGGGCAGTCGACCCGTCTGTCACTTTGCCTCTCAATTCCGCACCCTGGCCGCTAAACTAAAGTGGGGAGATACTTCTCTGCGTTCTATTTTTCTGGAGGGACTGGCTGATTACATCCGAGACGAGATGACCGGCCGTGAGACCCCAAAATCTCTGGATGAGGCAGTGGACCTCGCCCTGAAGATCGACCAACGAGTGATGTCGCAGCCTCGCCACACCCCTCGGGCCTTCAAACCCTTCCAGCCTCAGAGGGCCACGTCTTCGCAGCCTCCTCCCCCCTCTGATGGAGCCACTGCTAGCCCAATCAGTACATCCAGCGAGGAGCCCATGCAGCTGGGTAGACTCTCCAAAGAGGAGAGAGAGAGACGCTGGCGTGAGGGTCTCTGCGCCTACTGTGGTTCGGCTCGACACCGTCGTCCCCAGTGCCCGCTACGTCCGGGAAACGACGACGCCAGGTAGACAGCGGGGGAGTCCCACCTGGCCCTTCCCACTCCTCTGACCCCTCCCGTTTTCTGTTACCAGTAATATTCCACCTGAAACACCAACAGGTCTCATCTGAAGCCCTCCTGGACACCGGAGCCGCTGAGAACTTCATCGACCAAAAACTAGCCTCTCGACTTCGCATTCCGTTGACTTCCGTCGATCGATTTCTCCCGGTGACCTCAGTAGATGGGCGACCCCTCCAACCCTACCCGATCCAGTTCCAGACCCAGCCAGTTCGCATGTCTATTGGGGACCATCAGGAGGAGATCCGGTTTCTAGTAGTCTCGGCCACTTCCCCTCCTCTTATCCTTGGATACCCCTGGTTCCGTCAACATGACCCCCACGTCTCCTGGTCTTCCTGCCAGATCCTGGATTGGGGTCCCCAGTGTCCATGCCGCTGCCTTCTCTCTCGGACTGAAAAGGACTCACAGTCAGAAGAGGCGTCACCCCCGGAGCCCATTGATCTGGATAAGATCCCTCCGGCTTACCATGACCTATCTGAGGTCTTCAGTAAGAGGTGAGCCTCTACTCTACCTCCTCATCGCTCCTACGACATGGCCATCGAGCTCCTCCCGGGAGTGGTCCCTCCTCGTGGTCGCCTGTTCTCTCTGTCACCCGCAGAAAATAAAGCCATGGAGGAGTACGTTGCTGAGGCTCTCCAACAGGGCTTTATTCGCCCTTCTACCTCCCCTGCAGCTGCGGAATTCTTCTTTGTCAAGAAGAAAGATGGCGAGCTCCGCCCCTGTATAAAGTCACTGTCAAGAACCGCCATCCTCTTTCCCTGCTATCCACTGCACTCGATTCCCTCTCCCAGGCCTGCATCTTCACCAAACTAGACCTATGCAGCGCCTACAATTTGGTGCGAATCAGGAAAGGGGACGAATGGAAGACAGCCTTCATCACCCCTAACGGGCACTGGGAGTACCTGGTGATGCCCTTCGGCCTCTGCAACAGCCCTGCTGTCTTCCAACATCTGATCAACGATGTCTTGCGGGATATGCTAGGCCGGTGGGTGTTTGCTTATCTAGACGACATCTTGATCTACTCCCGCACCGAAGTGGACCATATTCGCCATGTGCGGGCCGTGCTGAGCAGGCTGCTCGAGTAACAACTGTTCTGCAAACTGGAGAAGTGTGCTTTCCATCAGCGGTCCACCACCTTCCTAGGCTTCACCATCTCCTCCAATGGCCTGACCATGGACCCGCAAAAGGTCCAAGCCGTGACCCAGTGGCCTCAGCCCTCCAGCCTTAAGCAGCTACAGAGCTTCCTGGGCTTTGCCAATTTCTATCGGCGCTTTATCCGCAATTTCAGCACAGTTGTCGCCCCACTGACGTCCCTCACCAAACCAGCTAACCTGCCTAAGCCCTTCTGCCTCTCCCCAGATGCAAAACAGGCATTCCGAGACCTTATCCACTATGGCCCCCGTCCTGCTCCACCCTGATCCTGCCAGAGAGTTTGTGGTGGAGGTGGACGCCTCCGATGTTGGCGCTGGCACCGTCCTTTCTCAACACGGCCCGGATGGAAAACTTCACCCATGCTGCTATTTCTCAAGGAAATTCTCTGACATGCAGCGACGGTACGGTGTCGGAGACCGAGAACTCCTGGCCATCAAGTGGGCCTTAGAAGAGTGGCGGCATTGGCTCCTGGGAGCGAAAGACCCGTTTCTGATCTGGACTGATCATCAGAACCTGATCCATATTCGCTCTGCCAAGCAGCTCAACCCAAGGCAGGCCCGTTGGGCCTTATTCTTTGAGCCTTACAATTTCCACCTCGCCTACCGCCCTGGTTCCAAGAACGCTAAGGCAGACACTCTCTCCAGACAGTTCGCCCAGGACGGCCTCACGTCAGACCCTGGACCTATCCTGCCTTCTCATTGCTTCGGTGCCCCCCTTCGGTGGCCCTTGGAGGACTCTATCCGGGACACCCTGACCGCCGAACCACCTCCGCCTGACACCCCGGCTGGGAGGCTGTATGTACCATTCCAGTGGCGTCAGGAGGCCTTGCTCTGGGCTCATTCCTCCCCGCTCTCTGGTCACCCGGGACCCGACAGGACCCTCCAACTCCTCCGTCGTGCCTTCTGGTGGCCCTCCATGACTCGGGACGTCCGTGAATTCGTTTCCGCCTGTGACACCTGTGCTCGGGCCAAGTCCTCCACTCAGCCGCCCGCTGGCGACCTTCGCCCTCTCCCTGTGCCGAGACGTCCCTGGTCCCATGTCGGCCTTGACTTTGTTACCGGCCTCCCATCCGTGGATGGTCTGGACACCATCCTCACCTTTGTAGACCGATTTCTAAGGCGGTGCACCTGGTCGCTCTGGCCGGCCTCCCTTCCGCCACACGGACGGCCGAGCTCTTCCTGGACCATGTCGTCTGGCTTCACGGATTCCCCAAGGACATAGTCTTCGATCGGGGGCCCCAGTTCACCGCCAGGTGCTGGAAAGCCTTTTGCCGCCTGATTGGAGCGTCTCCCAGCCTCTCGTCCGGCTATCACCCTCAGACCAATAGGCAGGTTGAACGGACCAATCAACAGTTGGGGCGCTTCTTGAGGTGCTTCGTCTCCGCTCAACCGTCGCTTTGGCCTCGTTACCTGGTGTGGGCTGAGCTATCTCATAACCTTCACGTCTCTTCTGCCACCGGTCTCTCGCCCTTTGAAGTCTGTCATGGTTTTCATCCTCCCATCTTCAGCCATCAGGAGGCGGGGGTCAACGTGCCTGCTGCTGAACGGATGGTCCACCGCTGTCGTCAGGCCTGGATCAAGGCTGCCATTTCCCGGGCCAACGCTCTGTACACCCGGCAGCATCGTCGCCGCCACCGCCCGGGTCATCCATTCCGGCCGGGGGATCACGTCTGGCTCTCCACGAGGCACCTGCGGCTACGCACCGAGTCCAAGAAGCTTGCTCCCAGGTTCATTGGCCCGTACGAGATCACTGCCCGGCTCAACCCCGTGACTTATCGTCTCCGGTTTCCACCCGCCATGAGGGTCCATCCGGTTTTCCACGTCTTGCAGCTTAAACGGCGCGTCACTTCCTCGCTGGCGCCCCCCTCCCGGGTCCCGCCCCCGCCCAGGTTCGTCGATGGGGATCCTGTCTACACTGTCCGGCGGATCTTGGACTCCCGTCCCCGGGGTCGGGGGGTCCAGTATTTGGTGGATTGGGCTGGCTACGGTCCTGCAGAGGATGTACTTCCTGAGGCAGCTGAAGAAATTCAACCTGCCAACACGGACGATGATGCAATTCTACACTGCAATCATCGAGTCCATCCTCACCTCCTCCATCACTGTGTGGTACGCTGGAGCCACTATCAGGGACAAACAGAGACTGCAGC
>NW_005189183.1:0-8512 GCF_000239375.1 Pundamilia nyererei
ATAATAAAGAACCTTGAGAACCTTGAACCTTGAACCTAATACTCTTCCTATAGGGTGTATTTCTTTTTCTTTATAAGTGCAAATAAATATAGAGCATGGACACATCAAATCACCAGCTTTAGTGTTGACTTGCCTTACCCACTCTGTTCATTTCCACACTGGTTTCATAATGTAAAATTCCCAGTGAAAAACCATAAACATGCTCAGTTGGCATGAGTACAAATGTAATTAATATCAGTGAGTTATTAACAACACATAAAAAGACAGATAACAAATGAATGTCAACCTTATGTGAGAGGAAGATGAAAACAGGAGAGAAGAAATAAAGTGGCCTTTGGACCGCTGCCATCCAAACATCTGCATCTCTTCCTGTGTGACCTTTCTGTCATTTCGGGGCAGTGGTGGTTCACTGACCCCTCTCGCTCTCTCATTTTTTATTACCCTCACACCTCCTCCCTGCCTTCCACAATTCTCTTCTTATTTTTGGCGGTAATGACTCAACTTCTTTTGTTTAAAATTAAGCGCTCCAGCACACTCCTGTTATGTCTTTTCTTGCTGCAGCTTTTTTATTCTGAAACATGTTGCCTATCTTTGTCTCTGTGTGTTGCAACACCTTCCCTTTCTCCTCCTGTTAGCCTGATATCCAGTCATTTACTGCAGATTGTGGCACGGTGGCTAATTAGACTCCTTTCAAATGCTAATACCTGCATTCTCACCACAGTAACCACTAACACCTCTTTTACTGCTCAACATCCTCGTCACAATGCAGGGAAGAGTTTGCCCACAGCTCTCTCTGGCATTATGTGCTTGCCTGCAAGTCTACCTTTCAGTGTGTCTGCATGTGCTACTGAATGACAACACACCACAAGGGGGAGTTGAGAGGTAGAGATTTGAGACTTTCAAAAATAAAAAATAAAACATCAAAGAGGAGTAAAAAGAAGGAAGCAAGCAAAGAAAGTGAAGGGGACAGAAAAGAAATGAAAGGAAGGGAGGTAAGAGGTGGATGAGTCTGTAGGAAATGAGAAAGAGAGGACCAGAGAGGCACGGAAGGATGAGTTAAGTGAAGGAGAACACAGGAGAGTTAAACAGATAGCAAAGAAGGAGAACTAACATCCACCAGGCTGCACACCAGCCGATTAGGGTTAAGCTGCATTATAGCCAGTTACAGCAAGTCGTTACCTTTGAAACCAGCTGTTTTACATGCAATTAGCATTACACTTCTACTGTTCTAAGATTTCCTTTGGGATAGAATAGAATAGCCCCTTATTGTCATTGTTCATGTACAACAAAATTGGGGGTGTTTTGCACCAGCCGTCCCAGAATAAAATATACAAATCAGACATCAGTGATCTAATAAATTGTAATTTTAAGAAGTTAAATGTCTTTAAAAAAATAGAATGTGGTTTGAAATTGTGACGTGATGATTTCAGTTTACAGTCGCAGAAGAACTCAATCTAAAGATTGCATGTGGTGAATTCCATGAACTTCCAGTGTTTGGGGAAAGCCCAGTTAGGATTTTCCAGAATGATCTTGTTTTACATGATAATAATGATATTGACAAGAATGGCTTCATATACTGGTTATTAAAAATTAATTCAATTATTGTCAGTTATTTTACCTGTTGTATGAGTCAGGGTTAATTTTAATATCAAATTGTCATAAGGCAAGGCAAGTTTATTTGTATAGCACAATTCAACAACAAGGTGATTCAAAGTGCTTTACAGAGACATTAGAAACAAAAACAAATAAAAAGCAGGATTTAAAATTGATTAAAACAAGCAAGCAAACAAACTAATTAACAAACAAACAAAACAGTATATAAAATCAAAACAGATAAAATCAGAACAATAGATAAAATCAGTAGTTAAATGTTTTGAAATTTAAGCTTAGACAGTCTTTTGAATAAATCAGTTTTACGGTAGTAATAATTTAAGCGTTTCAGTTATTTTGGTTTTAGTCAAATTTGAGCTGATTAATGATCGGGATATTGTAGTAGACTAAATCTAAAGTTGATTCAGTTGATGAATATAGAAAGTGTAAAAGTTTGTTGTGTTGTGTGAGAATTGCTCCACACATGTGTCCACTCTTCTGACAAACATGGAGCTGGCTGAGCGACCCTAAAACAAGCAACCTTCCTGTACAAGGAGATGACTTCTGATTGGATCACTTCCTAACTCACCCCGCCTTTCTACACAACTTCATCATTTCTGATTGGATATCGTCAGAACATTTTCATCTTATTTTATTTCAACATGCATGAGTTTTTATTTGGCTATCAGAGTATTTTTGTTAAAAAAATGACCGTTGATGAGAACAAAAGTAAGAGCAGTGTGACTGACCCTGACTGATCATTGTTCTTAGGTTTTAAGAAGAAAAGAAAACAAAGAGCTCTGTCCCGTCATCCTAACCCAAGCTTTGGGCAAAACAAATGTTTTTTCATGCTTTTTCATTAACATTATTAGTTTCTTTCTCCCCACAATCAAATTACATTTTACATGAAACACTGTGAAAAAGTATTTCCCCCTCTTCCTCATTACTTTGTATTTCTTGCATCATAATTTAATGTTTCTTCACATCATAAAACTATCCTTAATATAGACAAAGGCAACCCAAGGAGATGCACACATGTCACAATTCAGAAAAAGAGATGCGATACAAGTGTTTAACATCTACATTCTGTTGACTAAGAAGACAAAAGTCGTGTGTAATGATAACACAGCATTTCATTAAAAAGTAGAGCATTGGTGGCTGTGTGATGGTCTGAGGTGCCAGAACAGCACCGGAACAACTTTCTGTAACTAATGTAACAGTAAATGTTGCTTTCTACCAGGAAATCCTGAAGGACAATATCCTCCTGAGAAGTGAGGAAAGCAGAATCTTGAACTTTTTCTTTGTGATTTCCTGCCACCAAAATGCATGAGATAGCAATGGAAAGCCCAGGATGTCCTCTATTTAACACATCAGCTCAAAATATAGACCAAATGTCCATTACAAAGGACATAAATGAATAGCCTGGTTCTCAGGAGGATATTCAGTCATTAAGCACACTTCAGTTATGCAACAGGACCAATAAGTCCACCACTGAAGAGCTAAAAAAACACACACAAAACAACTAAACAAGTATTTGAAGTGGTCTAGTCAAAGTCTGGGCTCAAGTCAGACTGAGAGAACCTTAAACAGGCTTTTATACTCAAAATCTTTGTCCAATATTAAAATTTGCTTAATGATCTAAACCAGCGGTCCCCAACCTTTTTTGCACCACGGACCGGTTTATGCCCAACAATATTTTCACGGACCGGCCTTTAAGGTGTCGCGAATAAATACAACAAAATAAAACTAGTACCGGTAACGAAAAAAAGATTTATTCATAACACACATGAAGAAGACCCAGGAAAACCGAGTAAACGATAAAAACGATAACAAAATAACGCTGAAAACTGATAAAACCCTGAAAACCAGACATTTCACACCTGAGCCTCAACTCTCGCGGCCCGGTACCAAACGACTCACGGACCGGTACCGGTCCGAGGCCCGGGGGTTGGGGACCGCTGATCTAAACTACTTAAGTGATGACTATGCAGACCACTAACAAATTACTTTTACTGTTCATGTACAACCCTTTGGTCTTATGTCAGGAAGGCATCTGGCAAATCTGTGGACCCACTGCGAGTAGTGTAAGTAGTACCAACAGAGTCTTGTTTAAAATTTTAAAAGAGTGATATTGTTTTGCTGGTGAAATTATTTTTGTACCCACAGTTGTTCTGCCACAGAAGCAGAACTGGGACAAAGGGCTGTTCAGCTCAGTTTGGTCAGATCTGCACAGTACTGGGTTGTGGGCTTAATCCCCTTTAACATAGAGAGGATCAAGTACAATCAGAGGGTACATACTGTGAGGAGTAGACTGTGTGGTCATGCTTTCTCCTCTGCAGTATACTACCATCTTTCATAGTCATACATTCCAGATGTGTTAACATAGTAAATTTCCAACAGTCAAAAGAAATTGCAAATTTCACACCTAGAAGTTAATTGTATCTGCAGTCTATAGCACCGATGTTAGCACTTAGCATCACCCCCCCACCCCAAGGACACTCTGTTGCTCCCTGCCACTATCACCCCATCACCGTGGATTAAGTGCTAACTAACCCGCCTTTAATTAACTCATGATTAGGTATTAATATCTGGCATGGGTTCCAGGCTTGCAGTTGTTGCCTTAATAAGTGGATTAGCATTAGCCTGTCGCTGTTCCCTCCCTCCCTCTCATGCTCGCTCTCTCTCTCTATAGATATTTATCCTCCACTCTGTTTTCACCCTCCTACAGTTATCCCTCTTGGCTTTCATTGGTGACTGTTCAAAAGCAGAGTGATCCTCCCAACAAGTTTGTTTCTATGATCAGAGACTATAAACTGCTATGATGAACAATTCCCTGCAGAAAGAGCTGCATATAGTGCAGTGCACAAACCTGATGTAGTCAGAACACAGTGTAGATCCAGTATCATCAACAGCTACTCATTTAAAAGGCAAATCTGTGTCTCCCACTAAACTTATGCTTTTACACATCTTTTGTATTGCATTGCGAGCAGCACAGCTTATTATAAACATGACAAAAAGAACTGAATTTAAATTCTAGTTGCAGAGATTTTCTTAAATCAGACAGTTTGTTGTGTGAATGTTGCTAAAGGTTTGCTTTGCTTTGCTGACTTACTTTCATGCATTGTTTTTATTCACGAGGAAGACTTTTCATTAAATACTAATTAAGAAGAAGCCGGCCACTACAGGAAAGTGATTTTTGATATTTTGATAATATTCTCCGACTCATGAGCTTTAGTGCTGTGAAAAATGTTTTCAAACGGTATTTGTCCCCTTTCTGATTTCTTGGCTTCATATACTGGTTATTAAAAATTAATTCAAATATTATCAATTTGTTTTCCAGTTGGTATTGTGTGTGTGTGTGTGTGTGTGTTGGGGGGGGGGGGCATATTTGTAATAGTTGCACTTACAAAAAAGCATTTCAACATTAGAAAAAGATGATTTCATTTCTTAAGGGAAAGAAGCTGTCTAAACTCTAAACCAACCTGATCCTATGAACATTTGTCTCTGTGGACAAAATCCAAAGAGCAAGTTCTCATCTAGACCCTACGACATCTGTTAGATAGCATTTCACACACATTACCACAACTTTGGCTCTTAAAATTTGTCAATCACAAAAAACATGCAAATAGTAAAACCTTGAAAAAACTTTTATAAAATCAACAAATAACCAACAAAGATTTGTGTAATAAACGATTTATCTGGTGATTTTGCTTGAGTACTTGACCCTGAGACTGACTCTGCTGATTATCAGACGCACCTCGGTAGATAATGTCATCAGTCAGGGCCAAACAAAGCTCAGACGTAATCGCAGATATTTATCACGTTTGGTTCCAAAATTCAGTGGTATACGAGAGATGTCCAGTCAAGACGAGTAGGAGAAACATGGTGATGACCACAAACGGCACAAGGTGTCAAATAAAAACAAACTAGAGACGTGCAAAGCAGCCGGTATTTGTATTTGTTGAGGAGGGAAAATTATTTGTATTTGTATTCGAGTAAAATTCAAAATAGCTGTAAAAATCCAGATCTTTTAAATATTCTTTAATTATATCGATTATAATAATTAGTGATGGGTCAGTCGCGAACGAAATGGCTCTTAGAGCCGGATCTTTGACGTGAACGACGCGAGCCGGCTCCTTATCGCGAGCCGTGGGTTGTTTTTTTTTCTTTCTCTCACCCTCTCTCTCGCACTTTTTTCCCGCTTCACTCCACACACAAGCCATGTGCAGCTGGGCAGAGGGGGGAGGGGCGGTAGTTACACTCAGTAGCACAGACAGAGAAAGAGAGCCAGGCACAACAACGTCACATTAGAAAGGTATAGTAATCATCCACAACTATTTTCAGTTGTAGATGATAAAGTATATTTACGTTGGCCCCTAGAGACGCGTAAAAACTCCAAAACAGGTACAAAACATAACAGAAGTGCTCCAGGATGCCAGGGCACAGTGTTGAGCTTTTGTTACCTAGTGGCTACACAAGCCAGGAAGTACCAACGGCCGGATTTGGTGTGTGGTAGTAAAAGGTAAATGAACTTTTTTTTTATATTATTTGAATATATATGAGTGCCTGTGTATAAATACACAAACAATACACATATGCTTTCAATTGTGTAATTTCAGTGATCTAGTAGCTCTGTTTTGAAGTTCAGTTAACTCTAGGAATGTGTTTTGGAGTTTGTATGTGCTTTGTCTCTAGGGGCCACCGCATATATTTATATATAAACATATATAAATAAAACCCCTTTTTTTTCCATCAGTGTTTTATTTTGTGCATAATTTTATATTATTGTTAATAATAAATTAATTAAAGCAACAAAACAACCTGAAGAGCCGGTTGGGAGCCGAAATAGCCGGCTCTTTTTAGTGAGTCGAACCGAAAGAGCCGGTTCTCTAAAAAGAGCCAGAAATCCCATCACTAATAATAATTATGGATATGCAATATTGGTTGATGCTTTTCCATAAATCCAGCAATAAACATGTAACAAGGTCATTTTCATTGAAAAGAAAATAACATAACAGCCATTGGCTGTTGTTGTTTATGTTATTGCCAGATGGCTCAGCAGCAGCAACACTCTTCTATTTGGTTCCCCAAATCCATGTG
Organism: Pundamilia nyererei; assembly: GCF_000239375.1. Taxonomy (NCBI): domain Eukaryota; kingdom Metazoa; phylum Chordata; class Actinopteri; order Cichliformes; family Cichlidae; genus Pundamilia; species Pundamilia nyererei. The sequence continues at coordinate 6,691 of NW_005189183.1, forward strand.
GTTAGTTTCAGCTAAGTTAATAAGTGACAACTACACAAGCACTGTTTTAACCTTTTTAACCAAAGGTTAACGTTACTCTGTCAACAGCCTGTTGTCTAAATGACCGAGCTAACAGAGCTACGTAAACAGAGCGAACATGAGAGCCCCGACTGCAGACGTCAATAATAATGTCCCGATCTTCACGGAAGTTATAAACTGCCTCCGGAACCCAGTTAAGGTATAAAAGAATCGATTCAACAAAAATCGTGACGCAGTTCAGTCTTTTTTTCGATCAGCCGAGCCTTTATGTTATGTTTGTTTTTTTTGAAAGGTTTATCTGTTACACTGTTGTCTCTGGTGAACAGTGAGCAGCGTGTGCAGATGTCTCGACAGATATGGTTCAGGTGTATTTGCAACAGTGATGTTCGGGACAGTGTTTCTTCTGGAACTGATTATAGAACAACGAGCACAACACTCTTAACAAGACCAAGGTTCTTTGGACACTTGAAAGACACAAAGTGGCAACTGTAGTCTGAGAAAAACATGTTAATATTTACCAGGTGTTAATAAGGATTTACAGGCAAGAGAAATACATTTTCCAGCATATTAAAGCAAGCCACCTGCATCACTTAGCAGGTCCTAAGAGTAACTTTCAGGGAGCAAACTCCAATTTAATGAGAATGTGTCTGAAAAAAGCACTTCCAGCCAGCATCACAGCAGACCACAACAAAGTCTGCATGTTTATTCAAGTATTTACAGCCGGCCTGAAGCAACAAATAAAGCTCTTTATATGTGACCTGATGGCAAAGGTTCAAATGAATGCAGTGTGAGGAGAATGTAGAGTAAGACATAACTCAATTGGTCTAACTGTTTGTGATTATTTAATTTAAACATTGACTTAAAAACAAATTGCAAATCTATCCTCTGAGAAGGAATGTACGCACTGTTTGTGAAAGGGAAGCAAAAGGTGGATTCAGACGTTCTGATCACAAGTAGAATACTTTATTAATGCCAGAGGAAATGATGCAGTCACAGGTACTCCAAGACAGTAAAAACAATAACCAATTAAAGTCAATAAAATAATGTAAATGAATAAATCAGACAGTTACAAATTATAACAATACAAATCGCTTTACACAGACACATATAGACAGTGTAGGGCCAGTGTTGAAGAGTATATGAATAGTGCTGTGGCGGTGAAGAGTTTCAATAAAGAAAAGGCTTTTAAAATCTTCTTTGCTGGTCAAATGATGTGTTTCTTATTAGTCTTGTCAGTCTAGTCATTTGTCATGTTATAATAACCAAAATTCCACTAGTCAAACATAGCGACTCAGAAATAAGAACCATTTATTTCTACCATAGAGCTGTTGTCTTTGGCTGTAAGGGTAAATAAAGTCTCACTGTTAGAGAAACCTGATAATAACCTAATTCTTTTGACATTATTTGTATTATGTCGGCAATACCTTCTTGCTTTTTCTTTGTCCCCCAAAAAAGTTATGTACAAAACGAAGGAGAACAATGTCGGTCTGTACAAAGACAGACTTGACGTCGAGGAAAAAATCAAAGGAGTGAAAGGGTTAGACCCTTACGAGCACACAGAGTGGACAAAATACGTTAGCGTGCTGCCCAACTTTCACCACGCTCGTATTTATAATTATACGGTTCTTGGAGTGAGTGCATACACTCATGAAGTTTAGTAACTTCAGGTCACTGCAATCAGCCCAGGTACAGTTTAGCGACGGATGGGTGCAGGACCTTGAAATGCACCGTGTAGAACGACAGACCATCGTACGAACAAAGGTAAGTTTACCAGTCTCACAAATCGTCTTCATAAATACACATT
>NW_005189184.1:0-1123 GCF_000239375.1 Pundamilia nyererei
AGGCCTTTGTACACTTCAGGGGAAAGCAGAGCCTCAGCTATTCCAGTCTTGAAAGCGGAAACAGTCGCTAGCGATCTTCCACACGGGCTGATCGTTGTTGGGTGAAGCCTGAGCTGTTAGGAGAAAGTTCTGGTTGAAAAAACGCTGTTTGTTCCCTTCAAACTTGACTATGCCACCGGTCACCACAAGCAGTGTTGTCTGGCCTTGGGTTGCTTGCTCTGTGAATGAGGAGAAGTTAGTTATTTTCTAAAGCAGCAACAGAAGAATAAAGGTTTACATTCACATTTTAATGAGACAATATGATTAATGGGGATCAATTTAATAGTTCAAATGTGTTGAGTTTGGGATTGACCCACTGACCGTGCACAGGCTGGCAATCCAGTGTTTGAACCTGGAACTCGCTGGATGGCAGTGACTCAAAAAACTCGCCCAGGGCTTCCTGTCCTGACACCGCATTTCCGTTCCACACCAAGGTAGCCTTGTCCAGGTAGAGCCGGATTAAGTTCTAGCACATGGGAGCCAGACAATGGTGAACATTAACAGCAACAGTGCCATCAGCCTGTAGCAGAGCACCATGCTCATTAGCTCTAGTGAAACTGACAAGTTGTGATCTTTAAAATGAAAACTATCACTTTAAGAATAAGACTGCTTTCACTGCTGAGGAGCTGTGGGTTAGTGGGGAGCTCATAGTTGAATCCACTTTAGAATCAGAATCAGAATCAGAATGGGGTTTATTGCCAAATGTTGAGCAGGTTTACAACATTAGGAAATTGCTGCGGTACTTCAGTGCAAACATGGTGTCATAAATAACGCTTAAATAGACATGGAAAAAATAAAAGTAGGGATAAGAATTAAAAGTGCTACGTGGAAAGATATGTGCATGAGATATATACATGAGAGTAAGAATTAAGAGTGCTACGTAGAAAGTAGAGCTGGGCGATAGAATGATAACGATATGTATCGCGATATAAGTTGTACTGATAGAGAAATTAAGCTATCGCGATAGACCTCGCCGCTCTTGTCCTCTTAAAAAATAAAAAAAATTTAAAAAAAGGTCAGCCAAATTAAGTAGCGCAGAGCCGAACCAATCACAGCCGCAGCGTCACGTCGCGTGACTTGTTAC
>NW_005189184.1:2687-8511 GCF_000239375.1 Pundamilia nyererei
TGTAGAACTGCATCATCGTCCGTGTTGGCAGGTTGAATTTCTTCAGCTGCCTCAGGAAGTACATCCTCTGCTGGGCTTTCTTGATGACGGAGGTGATGGTGGGCTCCCACTTCAGGTCCTGGGTGATGGTGGTACCCCCACCATCACCCAGGATGTAATAAATTATTTATTACATCACCCTGTGATGTAATAAATTTACATCACAGGCCCAAAAAAGGAAGTCTTCACAATATCTCTTACTTAGAAGATTTTAAAGCTAAGTTTCAACATGCTAGAACCTACACTCATTGGCCACATTATTAGGTACTTATTCAAGCTGGAGCCCAACCGATGTACTGACCAATATATCAGGACTTATAATGGCCAAAAGATGAAAAACGCAAAGATGAAACACCCAGAAGAGCATCTGTGAATGCATTCAAACCTTGAAGCAGATTGGCTACAGCAGCAGAAGACCACAGGCTGTCACTCTTGTCAGCTAAGAACAGGAAGCGGAGACTACAATTCACACGTGCTAACTAAAGTTGACCAAATACAGAAGACTAGAAAATGTTGCCTGATCTGATGATTTTTGCTTTCTGCTGCAACATTTGGCAGGGTCTGAATTTGGTGTAAACAAAGTGATAGCACAGATCTATCCTTGTATCAACAGTTAAGGATGGTGGAGGTGTGATGGCGTAGGTCAGTGATTGTTAAAGTGTGGGCTGCCCCACCCCCGGCAGGCCACAAAAGGTACTGCAGGTAGAAATTCAGTTTGTAATTACTCACAAGTATGTACACTTAAATGTATAAATGTATATAAATGTTTATCTGAAACAGAAATTAAAATTGGTAACTGGAGGTGGTTAGTTTGTGATATTACTCATTACTTTAACTTAAACTCTGTATTGAAGGAGTGGGTCACACATTGGCCTTAACACTTTTCATACGACTGCACAACATTAGCAATTTATAGCTAATGTGGTTTGTGTTTTTGGAATAACATTTTCAATGAAATACGTCATTTTCGTTTGGTCTTTAACATTTATATTGGAGTTTAAGATTTTTTGGGACATTTTCTTGGTACATGGCTCCTTTGTACCAGCTGTTTAAATGTCACATCTTAGCTGACGTTGCTGACCATACGCATCCCCTTGTGACCACAGTGTAGTCATCTTCTGATGACTATTACAAGCTCTTCCATCACATTGCAAAGCTCAGGCCGTCTCAGACTGGTTTCTTGAACATGACAATGAATTCACTGTAGTAAAATGGCCTCCGGTCATTAGATCACAATCCAACTTGGCCTTTCAAAGTGGAACAGGAGTTACATCATGGATATGCAGCTGACAAATCTGTGACGCTGTCAAGTCCACAAGCACCAAAATCACTTTGTTGAATCTTTGCCATGAAGATTTAAGACGGGACTGAAGGAAAAAGAGAGGCGCAACTAGAAATGTGTGCCTAATTGAATGACCGGCACTTTCGGGCCACCGTATGTAGTTTGGTCTTACAAATTAATTTAAGTTAAATTACAGAAACAAAACTCACCCGCCTCTTCTTATCCATACAGTCGTAATAAATGTTGACAAATTCTTCTGAATATCTGCATGACTGGTCGGCATGAGTCCTGAAATCCTGAAGAGATAACTACGTATTACTCAAAGCTGGACACGGTGATTTAACGTGTGTTTTTTTTGGAAACGGCATGGAAAAGCTTACCAGGGTGGTTGCCATATGAACGGATAAATTATTGGAAACAACTCAAAACAAAAATATTACAAAAAGACCGAGAAAACAAGAAAACAATTCAGACTTCTTTTCTTCTCTTGTTATTCCTTTAGCAACCAACAAATTTCTATCACACTGGGTATTACTTCCTCGGGGCACCAACTCTGCCTACCAAAATAAGATGTCAGTACAATCTTTCAGACTCATTTAAGCTTCTCTCTTCCGAGTTCCACTTTCATGTCGTGTTTTTTACATTTTAAGGAAACAATAGTGGTAGTAAATGTTGACTAACGCGGAAGTGGCGTGGCAAAGTCAGTACCATTTTGGTGATGGAGTTTTAGTTTGAAAAGAAAAGGTCGACCAGCGCGGAAAGAGAACTCATAATTTCCTGAGTCATTGCTTCTGTGGTTTATTAAACGAAATAACTAAAGAGTATCCTCAGTAAGCTTTAATATATTTATTTGGACATTTAGCTATATTTTAAGAATGGAGGGGTCTGTGTCCAATGTGGAGGTGTGTAACTTTGCTTACACGGGGCAGTTTGAGAAATTAAAACAGTGCATCCTGTCAGATAAAACGCTTGCCTGCAAAACAGACCAGGTAAGAACACATGACCCACCAGTACAGCCTGCGGGAATTCGTTTGTCCCTACAGGAAATCGGAATAATAATTTTCTTTTTAAAGCAACACAACTTTCTGTGATTTCAGGACCGGAGAACCGCGCTGCACTGGGCTTGTTCTGCTGGACACACCGATATTGTGGAGTTTCTTCTTGACATGGGAGTTGAAGTGAACCTGCAAGATGATGTAAGTTTATTTGTGGGTACATTAATTCTTTCCTTCTGTAGACTTTTCCCTATAAGGTGCCATGTGACCATTAATACAAGAGATATACTGATGAACACATTGTTTCAGAATGATGCCACTGATGTCTGTGTTTTGTTTTTCGCTCTCAGGCTTCGTGGACCCCTTTGCACATTGCAGCATCTGCAGGCAGAGAAGACATCGTGAGATCTCTGATATCCAAAGGAGCTCAGCTCAACTCAGTTAATCAAAATGGATGCACCCCTCTGCACTACGCCGCCTCCAAAGACAGATATGAGGTAACATCCACAGGTTGCAGTATTAGTCCTCCATACTTCTGCAGTCAGTTAATACAGTTGTGTTATCTCCCCGTTTAGTTCAGTGGTGCTTTGTTTCTGCACATAATTAATTATATAGTGTTGTGCAAAAGAGTTTGGACATTTGTCTGCTTTTTCCACTTATCTTCGGTCCAGTTCTTATACCTCACAAATTTCAGAGAAGTATTTTTTCCACATAAGCCACATAACACTAACCTATGAATCATTCAAACAAACAAAAAAAGACACCTAACTCAAGGAATGAGCCAGTGTTGGCTGCACATAACAGACGAATTAGCAAAGAACCAATTTTAAATAGTATCTTTAGGCACTTTGTTACTAGCAGCTTGTCATGAAAACACAATTCATTCCCATTTCTTTAGTTAAATCTACAATAATGCCAGAGATAAAAAAAAAAAAGATTAAGAGGCATAAAATGTCTTGTACGCCAAAAACATGGCAAACCTCACCACGGTGTGCAGTATGTCCTTTAAATGAAAGTGGACAAGTGGACGACAAAAGAAGTGGCAGGCAATCTACAACAAATGCAACAATATATTTAAGTCATTTTCTCAAAAAATAGGAAAAATCAAGGAAAGACCTGACATAGAACCTGAGAAGATGCATCTCGCACTTCTGTTGACCCATCTGCTGTTCACTGAAGCCTCAGAAATGGTCTCAGCTGAAGGTTGGCTATCAAGAAGCCATTCTTAAGGAAGGAAAATAAGGACAAAAAGGCTCAAGTATGACAAATTACACAAGAACTGGACTGAAATCGGTGGCAACACATCTGATGGAGTGCTGAATTTAAATGTGAAACTTTTGGTTAAAATTGTTGTCAGTGGTGTAGCTCAGGGGAGAAGTACAGCTGTGTGAAGTAGTGAAACATTTGAAGCAGCTGTGCCAGGATTGTACTGAGGTTTCAAAACAATTTCCACAGTGACACCCACTGGCCACTTTTACTATTGTCATGTCTTGATGATGTCTACTCTGTGAACACACAACAAACGTGTTTTGCACAGTTCTAAATAAAGCTATAAGTTATACCAGGCTAACAATAAGTATGACCAGTGCATGATTTGTAGAAATCCTCATTGGCCAAAGCCAGAAAAACTTTGAGACTGATGAAGCATGTCTCACGCATGTACACACGTGTTAATATATTAAAGACTCTGCATTTAGTTATTTATTTTTATTTATTTTTAATACAAATTACCTCCTCAGCCTTGGAAAAACTACAATTAAACAGTACACTTCTTGTGGGTATATATTGGTTTTAAGTTTTGTTTGTTTTGTTTTGTTCTTTTTACTTTTTTCCAAGATGTAAACATTTGAATAAACAGCACATCATTGCTCCAAATACATTAGTGCATCATGTGCTCTTAGAACAAATGCATCAGTGAGGTATGTATTTTTTTGACTTCTACAGTGCCATCAGTAATTACACTGTGAATACTGTGGGTGACACTAAACCTGGCTGTGGTTGCTGTTGCCACTCCTGGTGCTGCAGATGACTCTTAAGCTTTTTTACCCACAACCTTAAAAGCCTGATAGGGTATTTTCAGATTTATACTGTAGGCATAAAGGGGTAGAACTGGTGCCCGCTGGTATTTCCATAGTTTGCGATGTCATCAGTTTTTGTTCTACACTTAGACACAGTGGGTAAGCCCCTGAAAGCTGAAGTGAAACACACCAAGACTTCAGTCAGCTATGGCCATGTGATCTGAGCTAATGCGTCCTAAGCATTTTGAAAAAAGATAATTATGCAAAGTAGGACTTTTCAGGGCCCAGTTTACCCGACATTAGTACAATAACACTGGCTCTTAATATAGTAATAATCATTAGGAATGATTGCATATTAATTCAAATTAATTGTTTATCTGTTGCTGTTATTTATTTATTTATTTTTTTCAAATTTTGCCCTCGCTTCCTGCAGGTGGGCCCTGTAATATGCTACAGGTGGGGTGCTGAATGGTGGGTTACACCGGTGGGTTTCTTGTTCTCTACACAAGCTCTACTGGTGCTTCACACACAAATGTAGAAAGTGCAACAGAACACAGGAAAGGGGGATAAATGCACTTCAATAGAGTAAGCATGGCAGGAGGCCAGCTTGAGACTGGGGCATCCATGGGGGAGGCAGGTGTTGGACCCTACAGCACACCTTTATTCTGTGGCTTGCCTTTGCTGGAATGTCTAAAAGCCCTCCTCTTCTTATTAAGATAATTTTCATTACATTTTTTTCTTTCTTCCCGTATAGTATGACTAATGTACCTTTGTCTGCTGCTTTTACTTTCCTCACATCAAGATAAACAGCAATCCCATCACCTACACCCACAACCGTCTTGCTGTTTCTTGTTATCTTTTTTTTTCCTTATTACCCCTGTGTTACCACCCCTTTATTATCGCTGCGCCCTATACACACAGGGCTTGGCTTATGAGTAACCACTCTCTGTCACCTATAAGTCACGCCCTGTACACGCAACAGGTTATTAAATTTTTGAAACATGTTCTCATCCAGGGTACCAGGATTCGATTGTGCCTTTTCGTCTTTTCTTAGATCAGCATAAAGTTTTCTCTTTAGAATGAAACTTGTAGATATGAGCTTTAGTACTTTTAAGGAAACCCTGTAGGAATAAGTAAAATATAATTATAGGTTGCTTATACTTCTCAAATGTGCAAAACAAAACAGCTTTTCTTTAACAATAAACTTGTTGTGCTGAATATTTGTCTCCCCCTTGTGGCACATAGAGGTATTACAAAGATACCGTCAACACGTGCTTGTAATGTGTTCCCGCTGTGTTCACTGCTTATGTACAGTTCTCTTTCATAGCATTCGTTTCGTGTCTCACTATGGGAACGCCTCCTGCGTGACCTCATCAGAAGCTCAAATACCATTACGCCAGCCCTTACAGGCTGGCTAGGTGACGCCCATGTCAGGAGGGGCCAGTGCCTCCCTATATAATAGGCTGACATAGCGTCAGATGTCATTCAAA
>NW_005189185.1:0-1171 GCF_000239375.1 Pundamilia nyererei
GGATCAGTGTGAGGACAGAGAGGAGGGAGTCCCTCCCTCTAAAAGCACTCTGTGTGGGGAACATGAGAGCCAGACCAAAGCTCAGAGGTGAGATGACCATCTCTAACTGTGCATGACTCTTCTCCATGTCACAGCTCAGCACTCACATCACTGCTGCATCATTATTCACAGGAACCAGCCTGGACCTGGTTCCTGTTAGTAATGTGAGCTGTTAGTAACATGAACTGATGTCAGTTTGGTGTCTGATTTAAATGATTTTTATGTTTCCTGGTCTCTAAAATGCATCTCTGTAGGAGAGCAGTGTCTCAAAGGACACACAGGCTCAGCTGTAACTGTCATTTCATCTGTTTTAAGACACATTTGGACAGAATTGGCTGTTTTTTACTATTTATTTTAATCACAGGTGTAAATTTAGAGCTCACACATCTGGACACTAAACTATGATAGAAACAGCTGCTAGTAGTGGGTAGTTTGACTTTAGCCTGGTGGCTAAGCTAACAGAAACAAGCGTGCCCTCAGAAAAGTGTTCAGAGATCAGCTGCTGTATTAGACAAAGGCTCGTCGTGTGAGCCCAGATGTGGGTGTAACAGCTGGATGAAGGAGAACCATCATAGTCACATCTCCATCCCGCCTTTATTAATGAACTTCCTGTTGTTTGCAGATGACAGGAACACAAAGTGTTTGTGCAACGTGATGTTGCAGGATTTGTTAACATGTCCATCATGGTAACATCTCCTCGTCTAACTGCAAACACATGAGCGCTCCTAACGGCAGCTATCACAGCCACAGAGGCAGACTGTGTCTCACTGTTGCATTCAGGGACATTTGTTTTCCTGTAAAACGCTGAACTCTAATCTAAGAGGATGTTACTGACAGGAAACAGCTGCATTATCTGCAGTCTGTGTGATCACAGCTGCTTTAATGACTTTATCAGAGAATTTATCATTGAATAAAACATTTTTGTGTCTGCAGAGGCCAGAGGTCACAGTCTGCAGGGTCCAGCTGTCTGTCTCTGAGGAGTGACCGGTCCAGAGATTACCCTCCAAAGTTCAGTGCTGAACCTGGACCAACCAGGTCAGAGAGCTGTGATGAGCTCCTTTACATGTTTGTGTTTTCCTGGATAAATATGACCAAAGATTCATTAAAAAGATTAAAATATTATACTTTGTCC
>NW_005189185.1:2427-4914 GCF_000239375.1 Pundamilia nyererei
CTGGTTCATCTGTTTCACTCAACAATCGGCCATGTGCGTATGAAAACAAAACACTGCGCATGCGCGTTTTACTCATATTCTATCGCGATATTTCATTTTCCTATCGTTGCCTAACATTATACCGGTATTACCGTGAACAGTATAATATGGCCCAGCCCTACTTTGTCCTGTAGCGCTGTGTGGCAGGCAGGATTGGACCCAAACACAACAGGATGAAGTCACAGTTGCAGCTTTATTTCAGCTGTGAACATGCAAACACTAGAAATAAGAAAACATAACTGTAGGTTTGCAATGAATGAAGCCTCAGCTCAACCCTCCACTTTCTTCCCTCTTTTCCTTCTCTAAACATCCACATCAGGAGTCTTTGATCGAGTTCTAAATATTTACTTACAAATTTCCAAAGATGGGTTCAGGATACCTGATTTCACAATTATTAAAGCTAAAATAGTTCACGGGGTTTGGACTTTGTTAGGTGACGAGAGAACATCAAAGTGTTTTTTAAACAGTATTTTTATCACCTTAGTTGCTCTCACACAGCCCTGTTTGTTATTTTACCAGAGCTCTTATGTTTCACTCAGTGCTCCCACCAAACACCTTGGAGGACACGTTAGTGTGTTTAGATTTCATTGGTGCAAACACCAGTCACACAACTAACCCATGGAGGCAGCAGCAGGTTTTGTATTTTGTAAAGTCTGTTGGTCTAAGAGTTTAGTGTGTTAGCACAAAGAGCTGTCAGCTAAAGCCCCGAATGCACGTTGAATACAGATGAACTGAGAAAAACACTTTAAATACAACTGACAACATGTTTTTCTGCTGATCATCCACAGCAGTACATTTAGCATTCATGGTAGCAGCAGGCTATGACTGTCCACTCAGCATCAACACAGGTAGGAGTGAGCAGTGATGAAGCAGGACTGTGGGCAAGTTTGAGCTACAATCCTATTGGCTTCTCAGTTTCTCCAAAGAAAAGGGGAAAAATTCTTGGTGTTGTGAAGATGTGAGTTGGTCTTGTTGTCGTGGGGCTGGAAGGATGCTGGCAGTGAGAGGCTTTTCATATAGTGTTCAGTAACAGAATGAGAAGAAAGCCACTGCACATGAAACAAGGTGCTCGTAGTGTTTGTTTACACACATTGTGCCACAATGTCAGATCAATTGTATATTCACATGCAGACTTGTCCAGAGGAACCAATGCAAGTACTGCACTGCAGAACAAAGACTAAGCAAGCCAGGAGAGCTCTCCAACTTTCAGAAAGGAAATATCAGGATATTTGAGTCATAAGAAAAAGTGGATCATGCAACAATGTCCCTCAGCACACAAAACAATCAAAGCAGAATAAATATGTTTTAGAAAGGCTGATCAAACACTTACAGGGACCTGAAGAGAGAGAACCAACAAAATGTCACAGCTAACAGAGGAACTCAAGCACAGACTGAGTTCTGACAAAAGGTGACAGTTTATTTACCAAAGGGGTGAACCACAGTGCTATATATATGTACAGTAAGTTGGGGAGGCGGTGCAGGGCTCCAGGGAAAGAGGGAAGGGAGTCCACACTCCTCTTCAGCCACTCTCGTACTGCTCTCCACTCACACAGCCACACACAGGAATCACAGGGAAGGGTCTGTAACCAGGTCCGGGGAAATATAAACACAAATTTAAACCAACTGGCAAGTTTAGAGAGAGATTTCTTAGCAAGGAGCTGAGATCATGAACACCGGAGGTTCAATGTCCCAGTGACAAACTGCTCCATGCCGCAGTGTTAATGGTTACCAGTAAGCCCAGGTGAATCAGCAACAGGTGGTGTCATCATCATAAGTGTGTGGACCAAGAGCGAGAGGCCATTACAAGCTCCACCCAGGCAGGCAAAACGCTAGCAGGAGAGAGCAAAACATAAACAAAACCTGAAAAGCCACCATGAGCCAGCCAGAAAGAGACAGAGTTTTATACTGGAAGAGAAACCTGCTTATCTTCATCATGTTTGTCTAAATAGAGAAAAAGTCTCTGTGTGTCAGACCACGGCTCTACACAAAGACTTCTAAGCTGCTTCGAAGTGAACTAACCCAGGACAAGCTGCATACAGTGGCTGTAAAACAGTGAAGGACATAACTATCTCTTGCTGGTGAAAAGCTTTTATTGTGAAGTCTCTGCAGGAAGTGTTGAGTTTGTATTCATCACTCAGTGTTTAATGAGACAGGCAGACAGGAAGAGCAGCTCATTAGTGTTGATGAAATCAAAGGAACTGTGAGGAACTGCAGTTTGATTGAATCTGGATGTTTTTCACTAACAGTAAATGATTTTAGTGATGATGAAATGTGTCCACAGAGAGAGGAAGAGAAGTGGTGTTTGTGAGGAGGAGCAGCTGTCCTGCTGTGCTTTGTGTCAGGACATCCTGAAGGATCCAGTCTCTACCAGCTGTGGACACTGGTTCTGCAGACAGTGCATCTCCTCATACTGGGACCAGTCTGCTTCATCAGGAGACTCCTCCTGTC
>NW_005189185.1:6275-8510 GCF_000239375.1 Pundamilia nyererei
GAGTTTGTACAGAGATCTTCAAAAGAGAGTGTGTGATCTTAAAGAAACCAGTCTACTGCTTTGTTCATCTGAGCATTCAGGAGTTTCTGGCTGCAGTCTACATGTTCCACTGTTTCACCAACACAAAGACAAAGGTGGTGGTGGACCTTCTGATGGTAGATTGGAATGAGTCACCTCTGAATGTTTTCCTGAAGCGAGTCATAGAGAAATCCCTCCGGAGTGAAAATGGCCACCTGGACCTGTTTGTCCGCTTCCTTCATGGCCTCTGTCTGGAGTCCAACCAGAGACTCTTAGAAGGTCTGCTGGGTCAGACAGAGATCAGTCCAAAAACCATCCAGAGAGTCCTCAACTACCTGAAGGAGATGAACAGTGATAAAATCTCTCCTGACAGAAGCATCAACATCTTCCACTGTCTGATGGAGATGAACGACCTCTCAGTACATCAGGAGATCCAAGAGTTCCTGAAGTCAGAGAACAGATCAGAGAAGAAACTGTCTGAGATCCAGTGCTCAGCTCTGGCCTTCATGCTGCAGATGTCAGAGGAGGTTCTGGATGAGTTGGACCTGAGGAAGTACAACACATCAACAGGGGGACGACAAAGACTGATTCCAGCTGTGAGGAACTGCAGAAAGGCTCGGTGAGTCCAGATGTGATCATTAACATCATTCATTAGTGTAGATCAGTAGTTTAGTTCTTCAGATATACACAGCACTAAACGACTCTCATTAGTTTGAGTTTCTCAGAAAAAATGATATTTTGTGTTGATCAGGAAATGTGTGCGTGCACTTGGCATGATCCTGCATTGGTAGTCGTACGCTGTGTGTTGTAGACTCACATCTACATGTAGTACCTGTGTTGTGTCATTAGGGGGGTAGTATTTTAAACCTGCTGCTACTGTTGTTGGTCATTCAGATGCTCCTGTTAGAGAGAAGACAGAAATAAGAATCTATGAAGAGCTTCTTTGTAGTGACGTGAACTCTAATGTTAAAAACAGAGACAAATGTCCAGAGCAATCACCGTCTGAGCACCATGTTTCCACTGATATTAATCCTGTTCAATGACACATTTCATATCAGTGAATATGTTCTTTAGGACGTCCACTGACATGTCTAAGTGTCCTGCTGGAAATCACTCAAATCATCCATGAAATCTTTGAAAAATCCTTTTAGTGTTTCGAAGTTTACCATCTGTCCTCTCTCTCTCTCCATCCTCCTCACTGCTTCTTTCACTGATAATCACACAAATGTCGTATTCAGCTACAAAATAACACAATATCATCTGATGATCATTATTATAAGAGCAGGATCCATATTTGATATCAGTAACACACTGCTTGCTTATGTGCATCATCAGTGACTGTGGGTAAAACAGAAGCTTTCTGATTGGTTGCTTATGTAGCTTTGGTGGTGTAATACTGGTAGTGGGCATGTAAGACCTGTTAGCGCTACTTCTTGCCTTCTTTGTATGTAGTACAGGCAGTATAGTTACCTTTAACAACAATACCAGAACAGAAGGGAAATATGGGCCAGATCAGACAGGTTCTAGATTCGTAGGAGCCAAGGGTGTCTGAAAAAAGAGGACTTGTACACAGGGTGTAGAAAACAAAGTTGCATTTATTGACAATTATTAAAGTTTGGCAGGTTTTGCATATTTAACAAAAGTAGAGCGCGCTTCTTGAAAACAAAATAAAATAAAATAAATCCCACAAATAGTCGACCCAAGGATATATTGTCTTTTGTGTCCTTTTTTTAAAGTCAACTTCAGTCTGTCAATGTTGTACAACAATTTATTCTAATTTCAAAGGAAAAAAAGTGCATAGGAAACACACATTTAAAATATCACCAAATAGCTCAGCAGTGAATTAGAAATACACATTGGCTTTAGACTTATCAAGTTTCAATTAAGTAAAGTGCAGGTGAAGGAGCTTAATTTCACATTGCTAATACTTAGTGTGCAGAACTATAATTAGCACCATGAGAAAAGTGAACATGTGCTAACATAACAATTTCGCACAAAACCATACATTATACATCAATATCACAGTAATATGACATGAATCTTTAAAGGACATTTCGTATAAAGTGCAAGAGACTCAGTGCTAATTGCTTTAGCCTCGTGTTAGGATTTAAATATATTGGTCAAAGGAGCTTGCAAAGAAAAGCGTCTGGACTTCTTTAAGTTGCTTGAAGACGTTTCACCTCTCATCCGAGAAGCTTCTTCAGTTCTAAGGTCAAA